>NC_142282.1:68845473-68950473 GCF_052056855.1 Sturnus vulgaris
CTTCCCATCCCAGCCCGGGGATCCCATCCCATCCCATCCCATTCTAGCCAGTCCCATCCCATCCCATCGATCCCATTCCCATCCAATCCCATCCCATCCCATCCAATCCCATCCCAGGGATCCCATCCCAGGCATGCCATCCCATCCCATCCCATCCCATCCCATCGCAGGGATCCCATCCCATCGTAGGGATCCCATCCCATCCCATCCCAGGGACCCCATCCCAGGGATCCCATTACATCCCAGGGATCCCATCCCATCACATCCCATCCCATCCCCTCCAAACCCATTCCATCCCATCCCATCCCATCCCAGGGACCCCATCCCAGGGATCCCATCCCATCTCAGGGATCCCATCCCATCCCGTCCCATCCCATCCCATCTCATCCCAGGGATCGCACCCCATCCCATCCCATCCCAGGGATCCCATCCCATCCCATCCCGTCCCATCCCATCCCATCCCAGAGATCCCATCCCCGGGACAACATCCCATCCCATCCCATCCCATCCCAGGGATCCCATCCCATCCCAGGGATCCCATCCCATCCCATCACATCCCATCCCATGGATCCCATCCTATCCCATCTCATCCCATCTCATCCCATCCCATCCCATCCCATCCCCTCCCGTCCCATGGATCCCATCCCAACCCAGGGATCCCATCCCATCACATCCCAGGGATCCCATCCCATCCCATCCCACCCCTTCCCATCCCATCTGATCCCATCCCAGGGATCCCCTCCCATCCCAGGGATCCCATCCCATCCCATCCCATCCCATCCCATCAATCCCAGGGATCCCATCCCAGGTATCCATCCCATCCCAGGGATCCCATCCCAGGGATTCCATCCCATCCCAGGGATCCCATCCCATACGAGGGATCGCATTCCAGGGATCCCAACCCAGGGATCCCATCCCATCCAATTCCAGGCATCCAATCCCATACCATCTCATCGCAGGGATCCCATCCCATCCCATCCCAGGGATCCCAGCCCATCCCATCCCACCCAATCCCATCCCAGGGATCCCATACGAGGGATCCCATCCCATCCCATTTCAGGGATCCCATCCATCCCTTCCCATCCCAGCCCAGGGATCCCATCCCATCCCATCCCAACCCATCCCATCCCATCCCATCCCATCCCATCCCATCCCTTCCCATCCCATCCCATCCCATCCCAGCCAGTCCCATCCCATCCCATCGATCCCATTCCCATCCAATCCCATCCCATCCCATCCCATCCCATCCCATCCCATCACATCGAATCCCATCCCTGGGACCCCATCCCAGGGATCCCATCCCATCCCATCCAATCCCAGGGATCCCATCCCATCCCATCCATTCCCATCCCAGGAATCCCATCCCATCCAATTCCAGGAATCCCATCCCATCCAATTCCAGGAATCCCATCCCATCCAAGGGATCCCATCCCAGGGATCCCATCCCTTCCGAGGGATCCCATCCCAGGGATCTAATCCCATCCCATCCCATCCCATCCCAGGGATACCATCCCATCCCATCCCAGGGATCCCACCCAATCCCATCCCATTCCATCCCAGGGATCCCACCCAATCCCATCCCATCCCAGGGATCCCATCCCATCCCATCCCATCCCATCCCATCCCATCCCATCCCATCCCATCCCATGGATCCCATCCCATCCCATCCCATCCGATCCCATCCGATCCCATCCCATCCCATCCCATCCCATCCCATCCCATCCCATCCCATCCCATCCCATCCCATCCCATGGATCCCATCCCAACCCAGGGATCCCATCCCATCCCATCCCAGGTATCCCATCCCATCCCATCCCATCCCACCACTTCCCATCCCATCCGATCCCATCCCAGCGATCCCCTCCCATCCCACGGATCCCATCCCATCCCATCCCATCCCATCCCATCAATCCCAGGGATCCCATTCCAGGGATCCATCCCATGCCAGGGATCCCATCCCAGGGATTCCATCCCATCCCAGGGATCCCATCCCATACGAGGGATCGCATTCCAGGGATCCCAACCCAGGGATCCCATCCCATCCAATCCCAGGCATCCAATCCCATCCCATCTCATCGCAGGGATCCCATCCTATCCCATCCCATCCCAGGGATCCCAGCCCATCCCATCCCAGGGATCCCAGCCCATCCCATCCCACCCAATCCCATCCCAGGGATCCCATACGAGGGATCCCATCCCATCCCATTTCAGGGATCTCATCCATCCCTTCCCATCCCAGCCCAGGGATCCCATCCCATCCCAACCCATTCCATCCCATCCCATCCCATCCCATCCCATCCCATCCCATCCCATCCCATCCCATCCCATCCCATCCCATCCCATCCCATCCCATCCCATTCTAGCCAGTCCCATCCCATCCCATCGATCCCATTCCCATCCAATCCCATCCCATCCCATCACATCCAATCCCATCCCAGGGATCCCATCCCATCCCATCCCAGGGATCCCATCCCATCCCATCCCATCCCATCCCAGGGGTCCCATCCCATCCCATCCCATCCCAACCCTGGGATCCCATCCTATCCCAGGGATCCCATCCCATCCCATCCCAGGGATCCCATCGCAGGGATCCCATCCCAGGGATCACATCCCATCCCATCCCATCCCATCCCACTGATCCCATCCCATCCCATCCCAGGGATCCCATCCCATCCCAACCTATCCCATCGCATCCCATCCCATCCTATTCCAGGGATCACATCTCATCCCAGTGATCCCATCCCAGGGATCCCATCCCATATCAGGGATCCCATCCCATCCCATTCCATCCCATCCCAGGGATCACATCCCATCCCATCCCGTCCCATCCCATCCCATCTCATCCCAGGGATCGCACCCCATCCCATCCCATCCCGGGGATCCCATCCCATCCCAACCTATCCCATCCCGTCCCATCCCATCCCATCCCAGAGATGCCAGCCCCGGGATAACCTCCCATCCCATCCCATCGCAGAGATCCCATCCCATCGCAGGGATCCCATCCCAGGGATCCCATCCCATCCCAGGGATCCCATCCCATCCCATCACATCCCATCCCATGGATCCCATCCTATCCCATCTCATCCCATCCCATCCCATCCCATCCCATCCCATCCCATCGCATCCCATCCCATCCCAGGGATCCCATCCCAGGCATGCCATCCCATCCCATCCCATCCCATTATAGCCAGTCCCATCCCATCCCATCGATCCCATTCCCATCCAATCCCATCCCATCCCATCCAATCCCATCCCAGGGATCCCATCCCAGGCATGCCATCCCATCCCATCCCATCGCAGGGATCCCATCCCATCGTAGGCATCCCATCCCATCCCATCCCATCCCAGGAACTCCATCCCAGGGATCCCATTACATCCCAGGGATCCCATCCCATTACATCCCATCCCATCCCCTCCAATCCCATTCCATCCCATCCCATCACATCCCAGTGATCCCATCCCAGGGATCCCATCCCATCTCAGGGATCCCTTCCCATCCCATTCCATCACATCCCAGGGATCACATCCCATCCCATCCCGTCCCATCCCATCTCATCCCAGGGATCGCACCCCATCCCATCCCATCCCAGGGATCCCAACCCATCCCGTCCCATCCCATCCCATCCCATCCCATCCCAGAGATCCCATCCCCGGACAACATCCCATCCCATCCCATCCCATCCCAGGGATACCATCCCATCCCAACCTAACCCATCCCGTCCCATCCCATCCCATCCCATCCCATCCCATCCCATCCCATCCCATCCCATCCCATGCCAGCCCATCCCAGAGAACCCATCCCATCGCCCGGATCCCATCCCAGGGATCCCATCCCATCCCAGGGATCCCATCCCATCCCAGGGATCCCATCCCATCCCATCACATCCCATCCCATGGATCCCATCCTATCCCATCGCATCCCATCCCATCCCATCCCATCCCATCCCATCACATCCCATCCCATCCCATCCCATCCCATCCCATCCCATCCCATCCCATGGATCCCATCCCAACCCAGGGATCCCATCCCATCCCATGGATCCCATCCCATCCCATCCCATCCCACCCCTTCCCATCCCATCTGATCCCATCCCAGGGATCCCCTCCCATCCCAGGGATCCCATCCCATCCCATCCCATCCCATCCCATCCCATCCCATCCCATCCCATCCCATCCCATCCCATCCCATCAATCCCAGGGATCCCATCCCAGGTATCCATCCCATCGCAGGGATCCCATCCCAGGGATTCCATCCCATCCCAGGGATCCCATCCCATACGAGGGATCGCATTCCAGGGATCCCAACCCAGGGATCCCATCCCATCCAATCCCAGGCATCCAATCCCATACCATCTCATCGCAGGGATCCCATCCCATCCCATCCCAGGGATCCCAGCCCATCCCATCCCACCCAATCCCATCCCAGGGATCCCATACGAGGGATCCCATCCGATCCCATTTCAGGGATCCCATCCATTCCTTCCCATCCCATCCCAGGGATCCCATCCCATCCCATCCCAACCCATCCCATCGCATCCCATCCCATCCCATCCCATCCCATCCCATCCCATCCCATCCCATCCCATCCCATCCCATCCCATCCCATTCTATCCAGTCCCATCCTATCCCATCGATCCCATTCCCATCCAATCCCATCCCATCCCATCCCATCACATCGAATCCCATCCCAGGGATCCCATCCCATCCCATCCCATCCCATCCCAGGGATCCCATCCCATCCCATCCCATCCCATCCCATCCCATCCCAGGGGTCCCATCCCATCCCATCCCATCCCATCCCAGGGATCACATCTCATTCCAGGGATCCCATCCCAGGGATCCGATCCCAACCCTGGGATCCCATCCTATCCCAGGGATCCCATCCCATCCCAGGGATCCCATCCCATCCCATCCCATCCCATCCCATCCCATCCCATCCCATCCCATCCCAGGGATCCCATCCCATCCCAACCTATCCCATCGCATCCCATCCCATTCCAGGGATCACATCTCATTCCAGGGATCCCATCCCAGGGATCCCATCCCATCCCAGGGATCCCATCCCAGGGATCCGATCCCAACCCTGGGATCCCATCCTATCCCAGGGATCCCGTCCCATCCCAGGGCTCCCATCCCTTGGACCCCATCCCAGGGATCCCATCCCATCCAATCCCATCCCATCCCATCCATTCCCATCCCAGGGCTCCCATCCCTGGGACCCCATCCCAGGGATCCCATCCCATCCCATCCAATCCCATCCCATCCCATCCATTCCCATCCCAGGGATCTAATCCCATCCCAGGGATCCCATCCCATCCCATCCCATCCCATCCCATCCCATCCCATCCCATGGATACCATCCCATCCCATCCCAGGGATCCCACCCAATCCCATCCCATCCCATCCCATCCCATCCCATCCCATCCCATCCCAGGTATCCCACCCAATCCCATCCCATCCCAGGGATCCCATCCCATCCCATCCCATCCCATCCCATGGATCCCATCCCATCCCATCCGATCCCATCCCATCCCATCCCGTCCCATCCCATCCCATCCCATCCCATCCCATCCCATCCCATCCCATGGATCCCATCCCAACCCAGGGATCCCATCCCATCCCATCCCAGGTATCCCATCCCATCCCATCCCATCCCATCCCACCCCTTCCCATCCCATCCGATCCCATCCCAGCGATCCCCTCCCATCCCAGGGATCCCATCCCATCCCATCCCATCCCATCCCATCCCATCCCATCCCATTCAATCCCAGGCATCCAATCCCATCCCATCTCATCACAGGGATCCCATCCTATCCCATCCCATCCCAGGGATCCCAGCCCATCCCATCCCAGGGATCCCAGCTCATCCCATCCTACCCAATCCCATCCCAGGGATCCCATACGAGGGATCCCATCCCATCCCATTTCAGGGATCTCATCCATCCCTTCCCATCCCAGCCCAGGGATCCCATCCCATCCCAACCCATTCCATCCCATCCCATCCCATCCCATCCCATCCCATCCCATCCCATCCCATCCCATCCCATCCCATTCTAGCCAGTCCCATCCCATCCCATCGATCCCATTCCCATCCAATCCCATCCCATCCCATCACATACAATCCCATCCCAGGGATCCCATCCCATCCCATCCCATCCCAGGGAACCCATCCCATCCCATCCCATCCCAGGGGTCCCATCCCATCCCATCCCATCCCATCCCATCCCATCCCATCCCAGGGATCACATCTCATTCCAGGGATCCCATCCCAGGGATCCCATCCCATCCCATCCCAGGGATCCCATCGCAGGGATCCCATCCCAGGGATCCCATCCCATCCCATCCCACTGATCCCATCCCAGGGATCCCATCCCATCCCAACCTATCCCATCGCATCCCATCCCATCCTATTCCAGGGATCACATCTCATTCCAGGGATCCCATCCCAGGGATCCCATCCCATCCCAGGGATCCCATCCCAGGGATCCGATCCCAAACCTGGGATCCCATCCTATCCCAGGGATCCCGTCCCATCCCAGGGATCCCATCCCAGTGATCCCATCGCAGGGATCCCATCCCTTCTCAGGGATCCCATCCCATCCCATCCCAGGGATCACATCCCATCCCATCCCATCCCATCTCAGGGATCCCATCCCATCCCATCTCATCCCAGGGATCGCATCCCATCCCATCCCATCCCAGGGATCCCATCCCATCCCAGAGATCCCATCCCAGGGATAACATCCCATCCAATCCCATCCCAGGGATCCCATCCCATCCCATCAGATCGCATCCCATGGATCCCATCCTATCCCATCCCATCCCATCCCATCCCATCCCATCCCATCCCATCCCATCCCATCCCATCCCATTTCATCCTATCCCGTCTCATCCCATCCCATCCCATCCCATCCCATCCCATCCCATCCCATCCCATCCCATCCCATCCCATTTCATCCTATCCTATCCTATCTCATCCCATCCCATCCCATCCCATCCCATCCCATCCCATCCCATCCCATCCCATCCCATGGATCCCATCCCAACCCAGGGATCCCATCCCATCCCATCCCAGGTATCCCATCCCATCCCATCCCATCCCATCCCATCCCACCCCTTCCCATCCCATCCGATCCCATCCCAGCGATCCCCTCCCATCCCAGGGATCCCATCCCATCCCATCCCATCCCATCCCATCCCATCCCATCCCATCAATCCCAGGGATCCCATCCCAGGGATCCATCCCATGCCCGGGATCCCATCCCAGGGATTCCATCCCATCCCAGGGATCCCATCCCATACGAGGGATCGCATTCCAGGGATCCCACCCCAGGGATCCCATCCCATTCAATCCCAGGCATCCAATCCCATCCCATCTCATCACAGGGATCCCATCCTATCCCATCCCATCCCAGGGATCCCAGCCCATCCCATCCCAGGGATCCCAGCTCATCCCATCCCACCCAATCCCATCCCAGGGATCCCATACGAGGGATCCCATCCCATCCCATTTCAGGGATCTCATCCATCCCTTCCCATCCCAGCCCAGGGATCCCATCCCATCCCAACCCATTCCATACCATCCCATCCCATCCCATCCCATCCCATCCCATCCCATCCCATCCCATCCCATCCCATTCTAGCCAGTCCCATCCCATCCCATCGATCCCATTCCCATCCAATCCCATCCCATCCCATCACATCCAATCCCATCCCAGGGATCCCATTCCATCCCATCCCATCCCATCCCAGGGAACCCATCCCATCCCATCCCATCCCAGGGGTCCCATCCCATCCCATCCCATCCCATCCCATCCCAGGGATCACATCTCATTCCAGGGATCCCATCCCAGGGATCCCAACCCATCCCATCCCAGGGATCCCATCGCAGGGATCCCATCCCAGGGATCCCATCCCATCCCATCCCACTGATCCCATCCCATCCCAGGGATCCCATCCCATCCCAACCTATCCCATCGCATCCCATCCCATCCTATTCCAGGGATCACATCTCATTCCAGGGATCCCATCCCAGGGATCCCATCCCATCCCAGGGATCCCATCCCAGGGATCCGATCCCAAACCTGGGATCCCATCCTATCCCAGGGATCCCGTCCCATCCCAGGGATCCCATCCCAGTGATCCCATCGCAGGGATCCCATCCCTTCTCAGGGATCCCATCCCATCCCATCCCATCCCAGGGATCACATCCCATCCCATCCCATCCCATCTCAGGGATCCCATCCCATCCCATCTCATCCCAGGGATCGCATCCCATCCCATCCCAGGGATCCCATCCCATCCCAGAGATCCCATCCCAGGGATAACATCCCATCCAATCCCATCCCAGGGATCCCATCCCATCCCATCAGATCGCATCCCATGGATCCCATCCTATCCCATCCCATCCAATCCCATCCCATCCCATCCCATCCCATCCCATCCCATTTCATCCTATCCCGTCTCATCCCATCCCATCCCATCCCATCCCATCCCATCCCATCCCATCCCATTTCATCCTATCCTATCCTATCTCATCCCATCCCATCCCATCCCATCCCATCCCATCCCATCCCATGGATCCCATCCCAACCCAGGGATCCCATCCCATCCCATCCCATCCCATCCCAACGCATCGCATCCCACCCCTTCCCATCCCATCCCATCCGATCCCATCCCATCCCAGGGATCCCATCCCAGGGATTCCATCCCATCCCAGGGATCCCACCCAATCCCATCCCATCCCATCCCAGGGATACCATCCCATCCCATCCCATCCCATCCCATCCCATCCCATCCCATCCCATCCCATCCCATCCCAGGGATACCATCCCATCCCATCCCAGGGATCCCACCCAATCCCATCCCATCCCATCCCATCCCATCCCATCCCATCCCATCCCATCCCATCCCATCCCATCCCATCCCATTCTAGCCAGTCCCATCCCATCCCATCGATCCCATTCCCATCCAATCCCATCCCAACCCATCCCATCCAATCCCATCCCAGGGATCCCATCCCAGGGATGCCATCCCATCCCATCCCATCCCATCGCAGGGATCCCATCCCATCCTAGGGATCCCTTCCCATCCCATCCCAGGGACCCCATCCCAGGGATCCCATCCCATCCCAGGGATCCCATCCCATCCCATCCCATTCCATCCCATCCCATCACATCCCAGCGATCCCATCCCAGGGATCCCATCCCATATCAGGGATCCCATCCCATCCCATCCCATCTCATCCCAGGGATAGCACCCCATCCCATCCCATCCCAGGGATGCCATCCCATCCCAACCTATCCCATCCCATCCCGTCCCATCCCGTCCCATCCCAGAGATCCCAGCCCCGGGATAACCTCCCATCCCATCCCATCGCAGAGATCCCATCCCATCGCAGGGATCCCATCGCAGGGATCCCATCCCATCCCAGGGATCCCATCCCATCACATCCCATCCCATGGATCCCATCCTATCCCATCTCATCCCATCCCATCCCATCCGATCCCATCCCATCCCATCCCATCCCATCCGATCCCATCCCATCCCATCCCATGCCATCCCATGGATCCCATCCCAACCCAGGGATCCCATCCCATCCCATCCCATCCCATCCCATCTCATCCCATTCTAGCCAGTCCCATCCCATCCCATCGATCCCATTCCCATCCAATCCCATCCCAGGGATCCCATCCCAGGCATGCCATCCCATCCCATCCCATCCCATCCCATCGCAGGGATCCCATCCCATCGTAGGGATCCCATCCCATCCCATCCCAGGGACCCCATCCCAGGGATCCCATTACATCCCAGGGATCCCATCCCATCACATCCCATCCCATCCCCTCCAATCCCATTCCATCCCATCCCATCACATCCCAGTGATCCCATCCCAGGGATCCCATCCCATCTCAGGGATCTCATCCCATCCCATCCCATCCCATCCCATCCCATCCCAGGGATCCCATCCCATCCCGTCCCATCCCATCCCATCCCATCCCATCCCATCCCATCCCATCCCAGAGATCCCATGCCCGGGAAAACATCCCATCCCTTCCCATCCCAGGGATACCATCCCATCCCAACCTAACCCATCCCATCCCGTCCCATCCCATCCCATCCCATCCCATCCCATCCCATCCCATCCCATCCCATCCCATGCCAGCCCATCCCAGAGATCCCATCCCATCGCCCAGATCCCATCCCAGGGATCCCATCCCATCCCAGGGATCCCATCCCATCCCATCACATCCCATCCCATGGATCCCATCCTATCCCATCTCATCCCATCCCATCCCATCCCACCCCTTCCCATCCCATCTGATCCCATCCCAGGGATCCCCTCCCATCCCAGGGATCCCATCCCATCCCATCCCATCCCATCCCATCCCATCCCATCCCATCCCATCCCATCCCATCCCATCCCATCCCATCCCATCCCATCCCATCAATCCCAGGGATCCCATCCCAGCTATCCCTCCCATCCCAGGGATCCCATCCCAGGGATTCCATCCCATCCCAGGGATCCCATCCCATACGAGGGATCGCATTCCAGGGATCCCAACCCAGGGATCCCATGCCATCCAATCCCAGGCATCCAATCCCATACCATCTCATCGCAGGGATCCCATCCCATCCCATCCCAGGGATCCCAGCCCATCCCATCCCACCCAATCCCATCCCAGGGATCCCATACGAGGGATCACATCCCATCCCATTTCAGGGATCCCATCCATTCCTTCCCATCCCAGCCCAGGGATCCCATCCCATCCCATCCCATCCCAGGGATCCCATCCCATCCCATCCCATCCCATCCCATCCCAGGGGTCCCATCCCATCCCATCCCATCCCATCCCATCGAATCCCAGGGATCACATCTCATTCCAGGGATCCCATCCCAGGGATCCAATCCCAACCCTGGGATCCCATCCTATCCCAGGGATCCCATCCCATCCCAGGGATCCCATCCCATCCCATCCCATCCCATCCCATCCCAGGGATCCCATCCCATCCCATCCCATCCCATCCCATCCCAGGGATCCCATCCCATCCCAACCTATCCCATCCCATCCCATCCCATCCCATCCCAGGGATCCCATCCCATCCCATCCCACTGATCCCATCCCATCCCAGGGATCCCATCCCATCCCAACCTATCCCATCGCATCCCATCCCATCCTATTCCAGGGATCACATCTCATTCCAGGGATCCCATCCCAGGGATCCCATCCCATCCCAGGGATCCCATCCCAGGGATCCGATCCCAACCCTGGGATCCCATCCTATCCCAGGGATCCCGTCCCATCCCAGGGCTCCCATCCCTGGGACCCCATCCCAGGGATCCCATCCCATCCCATCCAATCCCATCCCATCCCATCCATTCCCATCCCAGTAATCCCATCCCATCCAATTCCGGGAATCCCATCCCATCCAATTCCAGGAATCCCATCCCATCCAAGGGATCCCATCCCATCCCAGGGATCCCATCCCTTCCGAGGGATCCCATCCCAGGGATCTAATCCCATCCCAGGGATCCCATCCCATCCCAGGGATCCCATCCCAGGGATCCGATCCCA
This sequence comes from Sturnus vulgaris, assembly GCF_052056855.1. Classification (NCBI taxonomy): domain Eukaryota; kingdom Metazoa; phylum Chordata; class Aves; order Passeriformes; family Sturnidae; genus Sturnus; species Sturnus vulgaris. The sequence goes on from NC_142282.1 coordinate 68,857,050, forward strand.
ACCCTGGGATCCCATCCTATCCCAGGGATCCCGTCCCATCCCAGGGCTCCCATCCCTGGGACCCCATCCCAGGAATCCCATCCCATCCAATTCCAGGAATCCCATCCCATCCAATTCCAGGAATCCCATCCCATCCAAGGGATCCCATCCCATCCCAGGGATCCCATCCCTTCCGAGGGATCCCATCCCAGGGATCTAATCCCATCCCAGGGATCCCATCCCATCCCATCCCATCCCATCCCATCCCATCCCAGGGATACCATCCCATCCCATCCCAGGGATCCCACCCAATCCCATCCCATCCCATCCCATCCCATCCCATCCCATCCCAGGGATCCCACCCAATCCCATCCCATCCCAGGGATACCCAATCCCATCCCATCCCATCCCATCCCATCCCATTCTAGCCAGTCCCATCCCATCCCATCGATCCCATTCCCATCCAATCACATCCCAGGGTTCCCATCCCAGGGATGCCATCCCATCCCATCCCATCCCATCGCAGGGATCCCATCCCGTCCTAGGGATCCCTTCCCATCCCATCCCAGGGACCCCATCCCAGGGATCCCATCCCATCCCAGGGATCCCATCCCATCCCATCCCATCCCATCCCATCCCATCCCATCCCATTCCATCCCATCCCATCACATCCCAGTGATCCCATCCCAGGGATTCCATCCCATAGCAGGGATCCCATCCCATTCCATCCCATCCCAGGGATCACATCCCATCCCATCCCGTCCCATCCCATCCCATCTCATCCCAGGGATCGCACCCCATCCCATCCCATCCCAGGAATCCCATCCCATCCCAACCTATCCCATCCCTTCCCGTCCCATCCCATCCCATCCCAGAGATCCCATCCCCGGGATAACATCCCATCCCATCCCATCGCAGAGATCCCATCCCATCGCAGGGATCCCATCCCAGGGATCTCATCCCATCCCAGGGATCCCATCCCATGCCATCACATCCCATCCCATGGATCCCATCCTATCCCATCTCATCCCATCCCATCCCATCCCATCCCGTCCCATCCCATCCCATCTCATCCCAGGGATCGCACCCCATCCCATCCCATCCCAGGGATCCCATCCCATCCCAACCTATCCCATCCCATCCCGTCCCATCCCATCCCATCCCAGAGATCCCATCCCCGGGATAACATCCCATCCCATCCCATCGCAGAGATTCCATCCCATCCCAGGGATCCCATCCCAGGGATCCCATCCCATCCCAGGGATCGCACCCCATCCCATCCCAGGGATCCCATCCCATCCCAACCTATCCCATCCCATCCCGTCCCATCCCATCCCATCCCAGAGATCCCATCCCCGGGATAACATCCCATCCCATCCCATCGCAGAGATCCCATCCCATCGCAGGGATCCCATCCCAGGGATCCCATCCCATCCCAGGGATCCCATCCCATCCCATCACATCCCATCCCATGGATCCCATCCTATCCCATCTCATCCCATCCCATCCCATCCCATCCCATCCCATCCGATCCCATCCGATCCCATCCCAGGGATCCCCTCCCATCCCAGGGATCCCATCCCATCCCATCCCATCCCATCCCATCCCATCCCATCCCATCCCATCCCATCCCATCAATCCCAGGGATCCCATCCCAGGTATCCATCCCATCCCAGGGATCCCATCCCAGGGATTCCATCCCATCCCAGGGATCCCATCCCATACGAGGGATCGCATTCCAGGGATCCCAACCCAGGGATCCCATCCCATCCAATCCCAGGCATCCAATCCCATCCCATCTCATCGCAGGGATCCCATCCTATCCCATCCCATCCCAGGGATCCCAGCCCATCCCATCCCAGGGATCCCAGCCCATCCCATCACTCCCAATCCCATCCCAGGGATCCCATACGAGGGATCCCATCCCATCCCATTTCAGGGATCTCATCCATCCCTTCCCATCCCAGCCCAGGGATCCCATCCCATCCCAACCCATTCCATCCCATCCCATCCCATCCCATCCCATCCCATCCCATCCCATCCCATCCCATCCCATCCCATCCCATCCCATCCCATCCCATTCTAGCCAGTCCCATCCCATCCCATCGATCCCATTCCCATCCAATCCCATCCCATCCCATCCCATCACATCCAATCCCATCCCAGGGATCCCATCCCATCCCATCCCATCCCAGGGATCCCATCCCATCCCATCCCATCCCAGGGGTCCCATCCCATCCCATCCCATCCCAGGGATTACATCTCATTCCAGGGATCCCATCCCAGGGATCCGATCCCAACCCTGGGATGCCATCCTATCCCAGGGATCCCATCCCATCCCATCCCAGGGATCCCATCGCAGGGATCCCATCCCAGGGATCCCATCCCATCCCATCCCATCCCAACCTATCCCATCGCATCCCATCCCATCCCATTCCAGGGATCACATCTCATTCCAGGGATCCCATCCCAGGGATCCCATCCCATCCCATCCCAGTGATCCCATCACAGGGATCCGATCCCAACCCTGGGATCCCATCCTATCCCAGGGATCCCGTCCCATCCCAGGGCTCCCATCCCTGGGACCCCATCCCAGGAATCCCATCCCATCCAATTCCAGGAATCCCATCCCATCCAATTCCAGGAATCCCATCCCATCCAAGGGATCCCATCCCATCCCAGGGATCCCATCCCTTCCGAGGGATCCCATTCCAGGGATCTAATCCCATCCCAGGGATCCCATCCCATCCCATCCCATCCCATCCCATCCCAGGGATACCATCCCATCCCATCCCAGGGATCCCACCCAATCCCATCCCATCCCATCCCATCCCATCCCATCCCATCCCATCCCATCCCATCCCATCCCAGGGATCCCACCCAATCCCATCCCATCCCAGGGATCCCACCCAATCCCATCCCATCCCATCCCATCCCATCCCATTCTAGCCAGTCCCATCCCATCCCATCGATCCCATTCCCATCCAATCCCATCCCAGGGACCCCATCCCAGGGATCCCATTACATCCCAGGGATCCCATCCCATCACATCCCATCCCATCCCCTCCAATCCCATTCCATCCCATCCCATCACATCCCAGTGATCCCATCCCAGGGATCCCATCCCATCTCAGGGATCCCATCCTATCCCATCTCATCCCATCCCATCCCATCCCACCCCTTCGCATCCCATCTGATCCCATCCCAGGGATCCCCTCCCATCCCAGGGATCCCATCCCATCCCATCCCATCCCATCCCATCAATCCCAGGGATCCCATCCCAGGTATCCATCCCATCCCAGGGATCCCATCCCAGGGATTCCATCCCATCCCAGGGATCCCATCCCATACGAGGGATCGCATTCCAGGGATCCCAACCCAGGGATCCCATGCCATCCAATCCCAGGCATCCAATCCCATACCATCTCATCGCAGGGATCCCATCCCATCCCATCCCAGGGATCCCAGCCCATCCCATCCCACCCAATCCCATCCCATCCCATCCCAGCCCAGGGATCCCATCCCATCCCATCCCATCTCAGGGATCCCATCCCATCCCATCCCATCCCAGGGGTCCCATCCCATCCCATCCCATCCCATCCCATCCCATCCCATCCCATCGAATCCCAGGGATCACATCTCATTCCAGGGATCCCATCCCAGGGATCCGATCCCAACCCTGGGATCCCATCCTATCCCAGGGATCCCATCCCATCCCAGGGATCCCATCCCATCCCATCCCATCCCATCCCATCCCATCCCATCCCAGGGATCCCATCCCATCCCATCCCAGGGATCCCATCGCAGGGATCCCATCCCAGGGATCCCATCCCATCCCATCCCATCCCAACCTATCCCATCGCATCCCATCCCATCCCATTCCAGGGATCACATCTCATTCCAGGGATCCCATCCCAGGGATCCCATCCCATCCCATCCCAGTGATCCCATCCCAGGGATCCGATCCCAACCCTGGGATCCCATCCTATCCCAGGGATCCCGTCCCATCCCAGGGCTCCCATCCCTGGGACCCCATCCCAGGAATCCCATCCCATCCAATTCCAGGAATCCCATCCCATCCAATTCCAGGAATCCCATCCCATCCAAGGGATCCCATCCCATCCCAGGGATCCCATCCCTTCCGAGGGATCCCATTCCAGGGATCTAATCCCATCCCAGGGATCCCATCCCATCCCATCCCATCCCATCCCATCCCATCCCATCCCAGGGATACCATCCCATCCCATCCCAGGGATCCCACCCAATCCCATCCCATCCCATCCCATCCCATCCCATCCCATCCCATCCCATCCCATCCCATCCCAGGGATCCCACCCAATCCCATCCCATCCCAGGGATCCCATCCCATCCCATCCCAGGGATACCATCCCATCCCATCCCAGGGATCCCATCCCATACGAGGGATCGCATTCCAGGGATCCCAACCCAGGGATCCCATCCCATCCCATCCCACCCAATCCCATCCCAGGGATCCCATACGAGGGATCCCATCCCATCCCATTTCAGGGATCCCATCCATTCCTTCCCATCCCAGCCCAGGGATCCCATCCCATCCCATCCCAACCCATCCCATCCCATCCCATCCCATCCCATCCCATCCCATCCCATCCCATCCCATTCTAGCCAGTCCCATCCCATCCCATCGATCCCATTCCCATCCAATCCCATCCCATCACATCGAATCCCATCCCAGGGATCCCATCCCATCCCATCCCATCCCATCCCAGGGATCCCATCCCATCCCAACCTATCCCATCGCATCCCATCCCATCCCATTCCAGGGATCACATCTCATTCCAGGGATCCCATCCCAGGGATCCCATCCCATCCCAGGGATCCCATCCCATCCCAGGGATCCCATCCCAGGGATCCCATCCCATCCCAGGGATCCCATCCCAGGGATCCGATCCCAACCCTGGGATCCCATCCTATCCCAGGGATCCCGTCCCATCCCAGGGCTCCCATCCCTGGGACTCCATCCCAGGAATCCCATCCCATCCAATTCCAGGAATCCCATCCCATCCAAGGGATCCCATCCCATCCCAGGGATCCCATCCCTTCCGAGGGATCCCATCCCAGGGATCTAATCCCATCCCAGGGATCCCATCCCATCCCATCCCATCCCATCCCAGGGATACCATCCCATCCCATCCCAGGGATCCCAACCAATCCCATCCCATCCCATCCCATCCCATCCCATCCCATCCCATCCCAGGGATCCCACCCAATCCCATCCCATCCCAGGGATACCCAATCCCATCCCATCCCATCCCATCCCATCCCATTCTAGCCAGTCCCATCCCATCCCATCGATCCCATTCCCATCCAATCACATCCCAGGGTTCCCATCCCAGGGATGCCATCCCATCCCATCCCATCCCATCGCAGGGATCCCATCCCGTCCTAGGGATCCCTTCCCATCCCATCCCAGGGACCCCATCCCAGGGATCCCATCCCATCCCAGGGATCCCATCCCATCCCATCCCATCCCATCCCATTCCATCCCATCCCATCACATCCCAGTGATCCCATCCCAGGGATTCCATCCCATAGCAGGGATCCCATCCCATTCCATCCCATCCCAGGGATCACATCCCATCCCATCCCGTCCCATCCCATCCCATCTCATCCCAGGGATCACACCCCATCCCATCCCATCCCAGGAATCCCATCCCATCCCAACCTATCCCATCCCTTCCCGTCCCATCCCATCCCATCCCAGAGATCCCATCCCCGGGATAACATCCCATCCCATCCCATCGCAGAGATCCCATCCCATCGCAGGGATCCCATCCCAGGGATCTCATCCCATCCCAGGGATCCCATCCCATGCCATCACATCCCATCCCATGGATCCCATCCTATCCCATCTCATCCCATCCCATCCCATCCCATCCGATCCCATCCCATCCCGTCCCATCCCATCCCATCTCATCCCAGGGATCGCACCCCATCCCATCCCATCCCAGGGATCCCATCCCATCCCAACCTATCCCATCCCATCCCGTCCCATCCCATCCCATCCCAGAGATCCCATCCCCGGGATAACATCCCATCCCATCCCATCGCAGAGATTCCATCCCACCCCAGGGATCCCATCCCAGGGATCCCATCCCATCCCAGGGATCGCACCCCATCCCATCCCAGGGATCCCATCCAATCCCAACCTATCCCATCCCATCCCGTCCCATCCCATCCCATCCCAGAGATCCCATCCCCGGGATAACATCCCATCCCATCCCATCGCAGAGATCCCATCCCATCGCAGGGATCCCATCCCAGGGATCCCATCCCATCCCAGGGATCCCATCCCTTCCCATCCCATCACATCCCATCCCATGGATCCCATCCTATCCCATCTCATCCCATCCCATCCCATCCCATCCCATCCCATCCCATCCCATCCGATCCCATCCCAGGGATCCCCTCCCATCCCAGGGATCCCATCCCATCCCATCCCATCCCATCCCATCCCATCCCATCAATCCCAGGGATCCCATCCCAGGTATCCATCCCATCCCAAGGATCCCATCCCAGGTATCCATCACATCCCAGGGATCCCATCCCATACGAGGGATCGCATTCCAGGGATCCCAACCCAGGGATCCCATCCCATCCAATCCCAGGCATCCAATCCCATCCCATCTCATCGCAGGGATCCCATCCTATCCCATCCCATCCCAGGGATCCCAGCCCATCCCATCCCAGGGATCCCAGCCCATCCCATCACACCCAATCCCATCCCAGGGATCCCATACGAGGGATCCCATCCCATCCCATTTCAGGGATCTCATCCATCCCTTCCCATCCCAGCCCAGGGATCCCATCCCATCCCAACCCATTCCATCCCATCCCATCCCATCCCATCCCATCCCATCCCATCCCATCCCATCCCATCCCATCCCATCCCATTCTAGCCAGTCCCATCCCATCCCATCGATCCCATTCCCATCCAATCCCATCCCATCCCATCCCATCACATCCAATCCCATCCCAGGGATCCCATCCCATCCCATCCCATCCCAGGGATCCCATCCCATCCCATCCCATCCCAGGGGTCCCATCCCATCCCATCCCATCCCAGGGATTACATCTCATTCCAGGGATCCCATCCCAGGGATCCGATCCCAACCCTGGGATGCCATCCTATCCCAGGGATCCCATCCCATCCCATCCCAGGGATCCCATCGCAGGGATCCCATCCCAGGGATCCCATCCCATCCCATCCCATCCCAACCTATCCCATCGCATCCCATCCCATCCCATTCCAGGGATCACATCTCATTCCAGGGATCCCATCCCAGGGATCCCATCCCATCCCATCCCAGTGATCCCATCCCAGGGATCCGATCCCAACCCTGGGATCCCATCCTATCCCAGGGATCCCGTCCCATCCCAGGGATCCCATCCCAGTGATCCCATTGCAGGGATCCCATCCCTTCTCAGGGATCCCATCCCATCCCATCCCATCCCATCCCAGGGATCACATCCCATCCCATCCCATCCCATCTCAGGGATCCCATCCCATCCCATCTCATCCCAGGGATCGCATCCCATCCCATCCCAGGGATCCCATCCCATCCCATCCCATCCCAGAGATCCCATCCCAGGGATGACATCCCATCCCATCCCATTGCAGGGATCCCATCCCATCCCAGGGATCCCATCCCAGGGATCCCATCCCATCCCAGCGATCCCATCCCTGGGATCCCATCCCATCCCAGGGATCCCATCCCATCCCATCAGATCGCATCCCATGGATCCCATCCTATCCCATCCCATCCCATCCCATCCCATCCCATCCCATCCCATCCCATCCCATCCCATCCCATCCCATCCCATTTCATCCTATCCCATCTCATCCCATCCCATCCCATCCCATCCCATCCCATCCCATCCCATCCCATCCCATCCCATCCCATGGATCCCATCCCAACCCAGGGATCCCATCCCATCCCATCCCATCCCAACGCATCGCATCCCACACCTTCCCATCCCATCCCATCGGATCCCCTCCCATCCCAGGGATCCCATCCCTGGTATCCCATCCCATCCCAGGGATCCCATCCCAGGGATTCCATCCCATCCCAGGGATCCCACCCCATACGAGGGATCACATTCCAGGGATCCCAACCCAGGGATCCCATCCCATCCAATCCCAGGCATCCAATCCCATCCCATCTCATCTCGGGGATCCCATCCCATCCCATCCCATCCCATCCCATCCGAGGGTTCCCATCCCATCCCAACCCATCCCATCCCATGGATCCCATCCCATCCCAGAGATCCCATCCCAGGGATCCCATCCCATCCTATCCCATCGCAGGGATCCCAATCCCAAGGATCCCATCCCAGGGATCCCAATCCCAAGGATCCCATCCCAGGGATCCCATCCCAACCCATTCAAGGGATCACATCCCATCCCAGGGAACACATCCCATCCCAGGGATCCCATCCCAGGGATCCCATCCCATCCCAGGGATCCCATCCCATCCCAGGGATTCCATCGCATCCCGGGGATCCTATCCCATCCCAGGGATCCCATCCTATCCCAGGGATCCCATCCCAGGGATCCCATCCCATCCCATCCCATCTGAGGGATCCAATCCGAAGGATCCCATCCCAGGGATCCCATCCCATCCCAGGGATCCCATCCTATCCCATCCCAGGGATCCCATCCCATCCCATCCCATCCCATCCCATCCCATTCTAGCCAGTCCCATCCCATCCCATCGATCCCATTCCCATCCAATCCCATCGCATCCCATCCCATCACATCCAATCCCATCCCAGGGATCCCATCCCATCCCATCCCAGGGATCCCATCCCAGGGATCCGATCCCAACCCTGGGATCCCATCCGAATCCAGGGATCCCGTCCCATCCCAGGGATCCCATCCCTGGGACCCCATCCCAGGGATCCCATCCCATCCCATCCCATGCATCCCATCCATTCCCATCCCAGGAATCCCATCCCATCCAATTCCAGGAATCCCATCCCATCCAAGGGATCCCATCCCATCCAGTCCCAGGCATCCAATCCCATACCATCTCATCGCAGGGATCCCATCCCATCCCATCCCAGGGATCCCAGCCCATCCCATCCCACCCAATCCCATCCCAGGGATCCCATACGAGGGATCCCATCCCATCCCATTTCAGGGATCCCATCCATTCCTTCCCATCCCAGCCCAGGGATCCCATCCCATCCCATCCCAACCCATCCCATCCCATCCCATCCCATCCCATCCCATCCCATCCCATCCCATCCCATCCCATCCCATCCCATCCCATCCCATCCCATCCCATTCTAGCCAGTCCCATCCCATCCCATCGATCCCATTCCCATCCAATCCCATCCCATCCCATCCCATCCCATCACATCGAATCCCATCCCAGGGATCCCATCCCATCCCATCCCATCCCAGGGGTCCCATCCCATCCCATCCCGTCCCATCCCATCCCATCCCAGGGATCACATCTCATTCCAGGGATCCCATCCCAGGGATCCGATCCCAACCCTGGGATCCCATCCTATCCCAGGGATCCCATCCCATCCCAGGGATCCCATCCCATCCCATCCCATCCCATCCCAGGGATCCCATCCCATCCCAACCTATCCCATCGCATCCCATCCCATCCCATTCCAGGGATCACATCTCATTCCAGGGATCCCATCCCAGGGATCCCATCCCATCCCAGGGATCCCATCCCAGGGATCCGATCCCAACCCTGGGATCCCATCCTATCCCAGGGATCCCGTCCCATCCCAGGGCTCCCATCCCTGGGACCCCATCCCAGGAATCCCATCCCATCCAATTCCAGGAATCCCATCCCATCCAATTCCAGGAATCCCATCCCATCCAAGGGATCCCATCCCATCCCAGGGATCCCATCCCTTCCGAGGGATCCCATTCCAGGGATCTAATCCCATCCCAGGGATCCCATCCCATCCCATCCCATCCCAGGGATACCATCCCATCCCATCCCAGGGATCCCACCCAATCCCATCCCATCCCATCCCATCCCATCCCATCCCATCCCAGGGATCCCACCCAATCCCATCCCATCCCAGGGATCCCACCCAATCCCATCCCATCCCATCCCATCCCATCCCATCCCATCCCATCCCATTCTAGCCAGTCCCATCCCATCCCATCGATCCCATTCCCATCCAATCCCATCCCAGGGATCCCATCCCAGGGATGCCATCCCATCCCATCCCATCACATCGCAGGGATCCCATCCCGTCCTAGGGATCCCTTCCCATCCCATCCCAGGGACCCCATCCCAGGGACCCCATCCCATCCCAACCTATCCCATCCCATCCCATCCCATTCCATCCCATCCCATCACATCCCAGTGATCCCATCCCAGGGATCCCTCCCATTCCATCCCATCCCAGGGATCACATCCCATCCCATCCCGTCCCATCCCATCGCATCTCATCCCAGGGATCGCACCCCATCCCATCCCATCCCAGGGATCCCATCCCATCCCAACCTATCCCATCCCATCCCGTCCCATCCCATCCCATCCCAGAGATCCCATCCCCGGGAAAACATGCCATCCCATCCCATCGCAGAGATCCCATCCCATCGCAGGGATCCCATCCCAGGGATCCCATCCTATCCCATCTCATCTCATCCCATCCCATCCCATCCCATCCCATCCCATCCCATCCCATGGATCCCATCCCAACCCAGGGATCCCATCCCATCCCATCCCATCCCAGGTATCCCATCCCATCCCATCCAACCCCATCCCATCCCATCCCATCCCATCGCAGAGATCCCATCCCATCGCAGGGATCCCATCGCAGGGATCCCATCCCATCCCAGGGATCCCATCCCATCCCATCCCATCCCATCCCGTCCCATCCCATCCCATCTCATCCCAGGGATCGCACCCCATCCCATCCCATCCCAGGGATCCCATCCCATCCCAACCTATCCCATCCCATCCCGTCCCATCCCATCCCATCCCATCGCAGAGATCCCATCCCATCGCAGGGATCCCATCCCAGGGATCCCATCCCATCCCAGGGATCCCATCCCATCCCATCCCATCACATCCCATCCCATGGATCCCATCCTATCCCATCTCATCCCATCCCATCCCATCCCATCCCATCCCATCCCATCCCATCCCATCCCATCCCATCCCATCCCATGGATCCCATCCCAACCCAGGGATCCCATCCCATCCCATCCCAGGGATCCCATCCCATCCCATCCCAGGGATCCCATCCCATCCCATCCCATCCCATCCCATCCCATCCCATCCCATTCTAGCCAGTCCCATCCCATCCCATCGATCCCATTCCCATCCAATCCCATCCCATCCCATCCCATCACATCCAATCCCATCCCAGGGATCCCATCCCATCCCATCCCAGGGATCCCATCCCAGGGATCCGATCCCAACCCTGGGATCCCATCCGATTCCAGGGATCCCGTCCCATCCCAGGGATCCCATCCCTGGGACCCCATCCCAGGGATCCCATCCCATCCCATCCCATGCATCCCATCCATTCCCATCCCAGGAATCCAATCCCATCCAATTCCAGGAATCCCATCCCATCCAAGGGATCCCATCCCAGGGATCCCATCCCATACGAGGGATCGCATTCCAGGGATCCCAACCCAGGGATCCCATCCCATCCAGTCCCAGGCATCCAATCCCATACCATCTCATCGCAGGGATCCCATCCCATCCCATCCCAGGGATCCCAGCCCATCCCATCCCACCCAATCCCATCCCAGGGATCCCATACGAGGGATCCCATCCCATCCCATTTCAGGGATCCCATCCATTCCTTCCCATCCCAGCCCAGGGATCCCATCCCATCCCATCCCAACCCATCCCATCCCATCCCATCCCATCCCATCCCATCCCATCCCATCCCATCCCATCCCATCCCATCCCATCCCATCCCATCCCATTCTAGCCAGTCCCATCCCATCCCATCGATCCCATTCCCATCCAATCCCATCCCATCCCATCCCATCACATCGAATCCCATCCCAGGGATCCCATCCCATCCCATCCCATCCCAGGGGTCCCATCCCATCCCATCCCGTCCCATCCCATCCCATCCCAGGGATCACATCTCATTCCAGGGATCCCATCCCAGGGATCCGATCCCAACCCTGGGATCCCATCCTATCCCAGGGATCCCATCCCATCCCAGGGATCCCATCCCATCCCATCCCATCCCATCCCAGGGATCCCATCCCATCCCAACCTATCCCATCGCATCCCATCCCATCCCATTCCAGGGATCACATCTCATTCCAGGGATCCCATCCCAGGGATCCCATCCCATCCCAGGGATCCCATCCCAGGGATCCGATCCCAACCCTGGGATCCCATCCTATCCCAGGGATCCCGTCCCATCCCAGGGCTCCCATCCCTGGGACCCCATCCCAGGAATCCCATCCCATCCAATTCCAGGAATCCCATCCCATCCAATTCCAGGAATCCCATCCCATCCAAGGGATCCCATCCCATCCCAGGGATCCCATCCCTTCCGAGGGATCCCATTCCAGGGATCTAATCCCATCCCAGGGATCCCATCCCATCCCATCCCATCCCATCCCATCCCAGGGATACCATCCCATCCCATCCCAGGGATCCCACCCAATCCCATCCCATCCCATCCCATCCCATCCCATCCCATCCCATCCCAGGGATCCCACCCAATCCCATCCCATCCCAGGGATCCCACCCAATCCCATCCCATCCCATCCCATCCCATCCCATCCGATCCCATCCCATCCCATCCCATCCCATTCTAGCCAGTCCCATCCCATCCCATCGATCCCATTCCCATCCAATCCCATCCCAGGGATCCCATCCCAGGGATGCCATCCCATCCCATCCCATCACATCGCAGGGATCCCATCCCGTCCTAGGGATCCCTTCCCATCCCATCCCAGGGACCCCATCCCAGGGATCCCATCCCATCCCAACCTATCCCATCCCATCCCATCCCATTCCATCCCATCCCATCACATCCCAGTGATCCCATCCCAGGGATCCCTCCCATTCCATCCCATCCCAGGGATCACATCCCATCCCATCCCGTCCCATCCCATCGCATCTCATCCCAGGAATCGCACCCCATCCCATCCCATCCCAGGGATCCCATCCCATCCCAACCTATCCCATCCCATCCCGTCCCATCCCATCCCATCCCAGAGATCCCATCCCCGGGAAAACATGCCATCCCATCCCATCGCAGAGATCCCATCCCATCGCAGGGATCCCATCCCAGGGATCCCATCCTATCCCATCTCATCTCATCCCATCCCATCCCATCCCATCCCATCCCATCCCATCCCATCCCATGGATCCCATCCCAACCCAGGGATCCCATCCCATCCCATCCCATCCCAGGTATCCCATCCCATCCCATCCAACCCCATCCCATCCCATCCCATCCCATCGCAGAGATCCCATCCCATCGCAGGGATCCCATCGCAGGGATCCCATCCCATCCCAGGGATCCCATCCCATGCCATCACATCCCATCCCATGGATCCCATCCTATCCCATCTCATCCCATCCCATCCCATCCCATCCCGTCCCATCCCATCCCATCTCATCCCAGGGATCGCACCCCATCCCATCCCATCCCAGGGATCCCATCCCATCCCAACCTATCCCATCCCATCCCGTCCCATCCCATCCCATCCCAGAGATCCCATCCCCGGGATAACATCCCATCCCATCCCATCGCAGAGATCCCATCCCATCGCAGGGATCCCATCCCAGGGATCCCATCCCATCCCAGGGATCCCATCCCATCCCATCCCATCACATCCCATCCCATGGATCCCATCCTATCCCATCTCATCCCATCCCATCCCATCCCATCCCATCCCATCCCATCCCATCCCATCCCATCCCATCCCATCCCATGGATCCCATCCCAACCCAGGGATCCCATCCCATCCCATCCCAGGGATCCCATCCAATCCCATCCCATTCCATACCATCCCACCCCTTCCCATCCCATCCGATCCCATCCCAGGGATCCACTCCCATCCCAGGGATCCCATCCCATCCCATCCCATCAATCCCAGGGATCCCATCCCAGGGATCCCATCCCATCCCAGGGATCCCATCCCAGGGATCCGATCCCAACCCTGGGATCCCATCCTATCCCAGGGATCCCGTCCCATCCCAGGGCTCCCATCCCTGGGACCCCATCCCAGGAATCCCATCCCATCCAATTCCAGGAATCCCATCCCATCCAATTCCAGGAATCCCATCCCATCCAAGGGATCCCATCCCATCCCAGGGATCCCATCCCTTCCGAGGGATCCCATTCCAGGGATCTAATCCCATCCCAGGGATCCCATCCCATCCCATCCCATCCCATCCCAGGGATACCATCCCATCCCATCCCAGGGATCCCACCCAATCCCATCCCATCCCATCCCATCCCATCCCATCCCAGGGATCCCACCCAATCCCATCCCATCCCATCGATCCCATTCCCATCCAATCCCATCCCAGGGATCCCATCCCAGGGATGCCATCCCATCCCATCCCATCACATCGCAGGGATCCCATCCCGTCCTAGGGATCCCTTCCCATCCCATCCCAGGGACCCCATCCCAGGGATCCCATCCCATCCCAGGGATCCCATCCCATTCCATCCCATCCCAGGGATCACATCCCATCCCATCCCGTCCCATCCCATCCCATCTCATCCCAGGGATCGCACCCCATCCCATCCCATCCCAGGGATCCCATCCCATCCCAACCTATCCCATCCCATCCCGTCCCATCCCATCCCATCCCAGAGATCCCATGCTCGGGATAACATGCCATCCCATCCCATCGCAGAGATCCCATCCCATCGCAGGGATCCCATCCCAGGGATCCCATCCCATCCCAGGGATCACATCCCATCCCATGGATCCCATCCTATCCCATCTCATCTCATCCCATCCCATCCCATCCCATCCCATCACATCCCATCCCATCCCATCCCATCCCATCCCATGGATCCCATCCCAACCCAGGGATCCCATCCCATCCCATCCCATCCCAGGTATCCCATCCCATCCCATCCAATCCCATCCCATCCCATCCCATCCCATCGCAGAGATCCCATCCCATCGCAGGGATCCCATCGCAGGGATCCCATCCCATCCCAGGGATCCCATCCCATGCCATCACATCCCATCCCATGGATCCCATCCTATCCCATCTCATCCCATCCCATCCCATCCCATCCCGTCCCATCCCATCCCATCTCATCCCAGGGATCGCACCCCATCCCATCCCATCCCAGGGATCCCATCCCATCCCAGCCTATCCCATCCCGTCCCATCCCATCCCATCCCAGAGATCCCATCCCCGGGATAACATCCCATCCCATCCCATCGCAGAGATCCCATCCCATCGCAGGGATCCCATCCCAGGGATCCCATCCCATCCCAGGGATCCCATCCCATCCCATCACATCCCATCCCATGGATCCCATCCTATCCCATCTCATCCCATCCCATCCCATCCCATCCCATCCCATCCCATCCCATCCCATCCCATCCCATCCCATCCCATCCCATCCCATCCCATCCCATCCCATGGATCCCATCCCAACCCAGGGATCCCATCCCATCCCATCCCAGGGATCCCATCCAATCCCATCCCATCCCATACCATCCCACCCCTTCCCATCCCATCCGATCCCATCCCAGGGATCCACTCCCATCCCAGGGATCCCATCCCATCCCATCCCATCAATCCCAGGGATCCCATCCCAGGTATCCATCCCATCCCAGGGATCCCATCCCAGGGATTCCATCCCAACCCAGGGATCCCATCCCATCCAATCCCAGGCAACCAATCCCATCCCATCTCATCGCAGGGATCCCATCCTATCCCATCCCATCCCAGGGATCCCAGCCCATCCCATCCCAGGGATCCCAGCCCATCCCATCCCACCCAATCCCATCCCAGGGATCCCATACGAGGAATCCCATCCCATCCCATTTCAGGGATCTCATCCATCCCTTCCCATCCCAGCCCAGGGATCCCATCCCATCCCAACCCATTCCATCCCATCCCATCCCATCCCATCCCATCCCATCCCATCCCATCCCATCCCATCCCATTCTAGCCAGTCCCATCCCATCCCATCGATCCCATTCCCATCCAATCCCATCCCAGGGATCCCATCCCATCCCATCCCAGGGATCCCATCCCATCCCATCCCATCCCAGGGGTCCCATCCCATCCCATCCCATCCCAGGGATCACATCTCATTCCAGGGATCCCATCCCAGGGATCCGATCCCAACCCTGGGATCCCATCCTATCCCAGGGATCCCATCCCATCCCATCCCATTCCATCCCATCCCATCACATCCCAGTGATCCCATCCCAGGGATCCCATCCCATTCCATCCCATCCCAGGGATCACATCCCATCCCATCCCGTCCCATCCCATCCCATCTCATCCCAGGGATCGCACCCCATCCCATCCCATCCCATCCCAGGGATCCCATCCCATCCCAACCTATCCCATCCCATCCCGTCCCATCCCATTCCATCCCAGAGATCCCATCCCCGGGATAACATGCCATCCCATCCCATCGCAGGGATCCCATCCCAGGGATCCCATCCCATCCCAGCGATCCCATCCCATCACATCCCATCCCATGGATCCCATCCTATCCCATCTCATCTCATCCCATCCCATCCCATCCCATCCCATCCCATCCCATCCCATCCCATCCCATCCCATCCCATGGATCCCATCCCAACCCAGGGATCTCATCCCATCCCATCCCAGGTATCCCATCCCAGGGATCCCATCCCATCCAATCCCATCCCATCCCATCCCATCCCATCCCATCGCAGAGATCCCATCCCATCCCAGGGATCCCATCCCATCCCATCCCATCACATCCCATCCCATGGATCCCATCCTATCCCATCTCATCCCATCCCATCCCATCCCATCCGATCCCATCCCATCCCATCCCAGGTATCCCATCCCATCCCATCCCACCCCTTCCCATCCCATCTGATCCCATCCCAGGGATCCCCTCCCATCCCAGGGATCCCATCCCATCCCATCCCATCCCATCCCATCCCATCCCATCCCATCCCATCCCATCCCATCCCATCCCATCAATCTCAGGGATCCCATCCCAGGTATCCATCCCATCCCAGGGATCCCATCCCAGGGATTCCATCCCATCCCAGGGATCCCATCCCATACGAGGGATCGCATTCCAGGGATCCCAACCCAGGGATCCCATCCCATCCAATCCCAGGCATCCAATCCCATCCCATCTCATCGCAGGGATCCCATCCTATCCCATCCCATCCCAGGGATCCCAGCCCATCCCATCCCAGGGATCCCAGCCCATCCCATCCCACCCAATCCCATCCCAGGGATCCCATCCCTTCCGAGGGATCCCATCCCAGGGATCTAATCCCATCCCAGGGATCCCATCCCATCCCATCCCATCCCATCCCATCCCATCCCATCCCATCCCAGGGATACCATCCCATCCCATCCCAGGGATCCCACCCAATCCCATCCCATCCCATCCCATCCCAGGGTTCCCACCCAATCCCATCCCATCCCAGGGATCCCACCCAATCCCATCCCATCCCATCCCATCCCATCCCATCCCATTCTAGCCAGTCCCATCCCATCCCATCGATCCCATTCCCATCCAATCCCATCCCAACCCATCCCATCCCATCCCATCCCAGGGATCCCATCCCAGGGATGCCATCCCATCCCATCCCATCCCATCGCAGGGATCCCATCCCGTCCTAGGGATCCCTTCCCATCCCATCCCAGGGACCCCATCCCAGGGATCCCATCCCATCCCAGGGATCCCATCCCATCCCATTCCATCCCATCCCATCACATCCCAGTGATCCCATCCCAGGGATCCCATCCCATAGCAGGGATCCCATCCCATTCCATCCCATGCCAGGGATCCCACCTAATCCCATCCCATCCCATCCCATCCCAGGGATCCCAGGGATCGCACCCCATCCCATCCCATACCAGGGATCCCATCCCATCCCAACCTATCCCATCCCATCCCGTCCCATCCCATCCAAGAGATCCCATCCCCGGGATAACATCCCATCCCATCCCATCGCAGAGATCCCATCCCATCGCAGGGATCCCATCCCAGGGATCCCATCCCATCCCAGGGATCCCATCCCATGCCATCACATCCCATCCCATGGATCCCATCCTATCCCATCTCATCCCATCCCATCCCATCCCATCCCATCCGATCCCATCCCATCCCGTCCCATCCCATCCCATCTCATCCCAGGGATCGCACCCCATCCCATCCCATCCCAGGGATCCCATCCCATCCCAACCTATCCCATCGCATCCCATCCCATCCCATTCCAGGGATCACATCTCATTCCAGGGATCCCATCCCAGGGATCCCATCCCATCCCATCCCAGTGATCCCATCCCAGGGATCCGATCCCAACCCAGGGATCCCATCCTATCCCAGGGATCCCGTCCCATCCCAGGGATCCCATCCCAGTGATCCCATTGCAGGGATCCCATCCCTTCTCAGGGATCCCACCCCATCCCATCCCATCCCAGGGATCACATCCCATCCCATCCCATCCCATCTCAGGGATCCCATCCCATCCCATCTCATCCCAGGGATCGCATCCCATCCCATCCCAGGGATCCCATCCCATCCCATCCCATCCCAGAGATCCCATCCCAGGGATGACATCCCATCCCATCCCATTGCAGGGATCCCATCCCATCCCAGGGATCCCATCCCAGGGATCCCATCCCATCCCAGCGATCCCATCCCTGGGATCCCATCCCATCCCAGGGATCCCATCCCATCCCATCAGATCGCATCCCATGGATCCCATCCTATCCCATCCCATCCCATCCCATCCCATCCCATCCCATCCCATCCCATCCCATCCCATTTCATCCTATCCCATCTCATCCCATCCCATCCCATCCCATCCCATCCCATCCCATCCCATCCCATCCCATCCCATCCCATCCCATCCCATGGATCCCATCCCAACCCAGGGATCCCATCCCATCCCATCCCATCCCAACGCATCGCATCCCACACCTTCCCATCCCATCCCATCGGATCCCCTCCCATCCCAGGGATCCCATCCCTGGTATCCCATCCCATCCCAGGGATCCCATCCCAGGGATTCCATCCCATCCCAGGGATCCCACCCCATACGAGGGATCACATTCCAGGGATCCCAACCCAGGGATCCCATCCCATCCAATCCCAGGCATCCAATCCCATCCCATCTCATCTCGGGGATCCCATCCCATCCCATCCCATCCCATCCCATCCGAGGGTTCCCATCCCATCCCAACCCATCCCATCCCATGGATCCCATCCCATCCCAGAGATCCCATCCCAGGGATCCCATCCCATCCTATCCCATCGCAGGGATCCCAATCCCAAGGATCCCATCCCAGGGATCCCAATCCCAAGGATCCCATCCCAGGGATCCCATCCCAACCCATTCAAGGGATCACATCCCATCCCAGGGAACACATCCCATCCCAGGGATCCCATCCCAGGGATCCCATCCCATCCCAGGGATCCCATCCCATCCCAGGGATTCCATCGCATCCCGGGGATCCTATCCCATCCCAGGGATCCCATCCTATCCCAGGGATCCCATCCCAGGGATCCCATCCCATCCCATCCCATCTGAGGGATCCAATCCGAAGGATCCCATCCCAGGGATCCCATCCCATCCCAGGGATCCCATCCTATCCCATCCCAGGGATCCCATCCCATCCCATCCCATCCCATCCCATCCCATCCCATCCCATCCCATTCTAGCCAGTCCCATCCCATCCCATCGATCCCATTCCCATCCAATCCCATCGCATCCCATCCCATCACATCCAATCCCATCCCAGGGATCCCATCCCATCCCATCCCAGGGATCCCATCCCAGGGATCCGATCCCAACCCTGGTATCCCATCCGAATCCAGGGATCCCGTCCCATCCCAGGGATCCCATCCCTGGGACCCCATCCCCGGGATCCCATCCCATCCCATCCCATGCATCCCATCCATTCCCATCCCAGGAATCCCATCCCATCCAATTCCAGGAATCCCATCCCATCCAAGGGATCCCATCCCAGGGATCCCATCCCATACGAGGGATCGCATTCCAGGGATCCCAACCCAGGGATCCCATCCCATCCCATCCCAGGGATCCCAGCCCATCCCATCCCACCCAATCCCATCCCAGGGATCCCATACGAGGGATCCCATCCCATCCCATTTCAGGGATCCCATCCATTCCTTCCCATCCCAGCCCAGGGATCCCATCCCATCCCATCCCAACCCATCCCATCCCATCCCATCCCATCCCATCCCATCCCATCCCATCCCATCCCATCCCATCCCATCCCATCCCATTCTAGCCAGTCCCATCCCATCCCATCGATCCCATTCCCATCCAATCCCATCCCATCCCATCCCATCACATCGAATCCCATCCCAGGGATCCCATCCCATCCCATCCCATCCCAGGGGTCCCATCCCATCCCATCCCGTCCCATCCCATCCCATCCCAGGGATCACATCTCATTCCAGGGATCCCATCCCAGGGATCCGATCCCAACCCTGGGATCCCATCCTATCCCAGGGATCCCATCCCATCCCAGGGATCCCATCCCATCCCATCCCATCCCATCCCATCCCAGGGATCCCATCCCATCCCAACCTATCCCATCGCATCCCATCCCATCCCATTCCAGGGATCACATCTCATTCCAGGGATCCCATCCCAGGGATCCCATCCCATCCCAGGGATCCCATCCCAGGGATCCGATCCCAACCCTGGGATCCCATCCTATCCCAGGGATCCCGTCCCATCCCAGGGCTCCCATCCCTGGGACCCCATCCCAGGAATCCCATCCCATCCAATTCCAGGAATCCCATCCCATCCAATTCCAGGAATCCCATCCCATCCAAGGGATCCCATCCCATCCCAGGGATCCCATCCCTTCCGAGGGATCCCATTCCAGGGATCTAATCCCATCCCAGGGATCCCATCCCATCCCATCCCATCCCAGGGATACCATCCCATCCCATCCCAGGGATCCCACCCAATCCCATCCCATCCCATCCCATCCCATCCCATCCCATCCCAGGGATCCCACCCAATCCCATCCCATCCCAGGGATCCCACCCAATCCCATCCCATCCCATCCCATCCCATCCCATCCCATCCCATCCCATCCCATTCTAGCCAGTCCCATCCCATCCCATCCATCCCATTCCCATCCAATCCCATCCCAGGGATCCCATCCCAGGGATGCCATCCCATCCCATCCCATCACATCGCAGGGATCCCATCCCGTCCTAGGGATCCCTTCCCATCCCATCCCAGGGACCCCATCCCAGGGACCCCATCCCATCCCAACCTATCCCATCCCATCCCATCCCATTCCATCCCATCCCATCACATCCCAGTGATCCCATCCCAGGGATCCCTCCCATTCCATCCCATCCCAGGGATCACATCCCATCCCATCCCATCCCAGCCCATCCCATCCCAGGGATCCCATCCCAGGGATCCCATCCCATCCCAGGGATCCCATCCCATCCCAACCTATCCCATCCCATCCCGTCCCATCCCATCCCATCCCAGAGATCCCATCCCCGGGAAAACATGCCATCCCATCCCATCGCAGAGATCCCATCCCATCGCAGGGATCCCATCCCAGGGATCCCATCCTATCCCATCTCATCTCATCCCATCCCATCCCATCCCATCCCATCCCATCCCATCCCATCCCATCCCATCCCATGGATCCCATCCCAACCCAGGGATCCCATCCCATCCCATCCCATCCCAGGTATCCCATCCCATCCCATCCAACCCCATCCCATCCCATCCCATCCCATCGCAGAGATCCCATCCCATCGCAGGGATCCCATCGCAGGGATCCCATCCCATCCCAGGGATCCCATCCCATGCCATCACATCCCATCCCATGGATCCCATCCTATCCCATCTCATCCCATCCCATCCCATCCCATCCCGTCCCATCCCATCCCATCTCATCCCAGGGATCGCACCCCATCCCATCCCATCCCAGGGATCCCATCCCATCCCAACCTATCCCATCCCATCCCGTCCCATCCCATCCCATCCCAGAGATCCCATCCCCGGGATAACATCCCATCCCATCCCATCGCAGAGATCCCATCCCATCGCAGGGATCCCATCCCAGGGATCCCATCCCATCCCAGGGATCCCATCCCATCCCAGGGATCCCATCCCATCCCATCCCATCACATCCCATCCCATGGATCCCATCCTATCCCATCTCATCCCATCCCATCCCATCCCATCACATCGAATCCCATCCCAGGGATCCCATCCCATCCCATCCCAGGGGTCCCATCCCATCCCGTCCCATCCCATCCCATCCCAGGGATCACATCTCATTCCAGGGATCCCATCCCAGGGATCCGATCCCAACCCTGGGATCCCATCCTATCCCAGGGATCCCATCCCATCCCAGGGATCCCATCCCATCCCATCCCATCCCATCCCAGGGATCCCATCCCATCCCAACCTATCCCATCGCATCCCATCCCATCCCATTCCAGGGATCACATCTCATTCCAGGGATCCCATCCCAGGGATCCCATCCCATCCCAGGGATCCCATCCCAGGGATCCGATCCCAACCCTGGGATCCCATCCTATCCCAGGGATCCCGTCCCATCCCAGGGCTCCCATCCCTGGGACCCCATCCCAGGAATCCCATCCCATCCAATTCCAGGAATCCCATCCCATCCAATTCCAGGAATCCCATCCCATCCAAGGGATCCCATCCCATCCCAGGGATCCCATCCCTTCCGAGGGATCCCATTCCAGGGATCTAATCCCATCCCAGGGATCCCATCCCATCCCATCCCATCCCATCCCATCCCAGGGATACCATCCCATCCCATCCCAGGGATCCCACCCAATCCCATCCCATCCCATCCCATCCCATCCCATCCCATCCCAGGGATCCCACCCAATCCCATCCCATCCCAGGGATCCCACCCAATCCCATCCCATCCCATCCCATCCCATCCCATCCCATCCGATCCCATCCCATCCCATCCCATCCCATTCTAGCCAGTCCCATCCCATCCCATCGATCCCATTCCCATCCAATCCCA
Source organism: Sturnus vulgaris (assembly GCF_052056855.1). Classification (NCBI taxonomy): domain Eukaryota; kingdom Metazoa; phylum Chordata; class Aves; order Passeriformes; family Sturnidae; genus Sturnus; species Sturnus vulgaris. The sequence continues at coordinate 68,880,269 of NC_142282.1, forward strand.
TCCCAGGGATCCCATCCCAGGGATGCCATCCCATCCCATCCCATCACATCGCAGGGATCCCATCCCGTCCTAGGGATCCCTTCCCATCCCATCCCAGGGACCCCATCCCAGGGATCCCATCCCATCCCATCCCATCCCATTCCATCCCATCCCATCACATCCCAGTGATCCCATCCCAGGGATCCCTCCCATTCCATCCCATCCCAGGGATCACATCCCATCCCATCCCGTCCCATCCCATCGCATCTCATCCCAGGGATCGCACCCCATCCCATCCCATCCCAGGGATCCCATCCCATCCCAACCTATCCCATCCCATCCCGTCCCATCCCATCCCATCCCAGAGATCCCATCCCCGGGAAAACATGCCATCCCATCCCATCGCAGAGATCCCATCCCATCGCAGGGATCCCATCCCAGGGATCCCATCCTATCCCATCTCATCTCATCCCATCCCATCCCATCCCATCCCATCCCATCCCAGGGATACCATCCCATCCCATCCCATCCCAGGTATCCCATCCCATCCCATCCCATCCCATCCCATCCCATCCCAGGTATCCCATCCCATCCCACCCCATCACATCCCAGGGATTCCATCCCTTCCCATCCCTGGGATCCCTTCTCATCCCATCCCCTCCCATCCCATCCCATCCCATCGATCCCATCCCATCCCATTCCATCCCATCTATCCCATCCCATCCCAGGCATGCCATTCCATCCCATCCCATCCCATCCCATCCCAGGGATGCCATCCCATCTCATCCCATCCCATCCGAGGTATCCCATCCCAGGGATTCCATCACATCCCATCCCAGGGATCCCATCCCATCCCATCCCATCCCATCCCATCCCATCCCATAGCTCCCATCCAATCCCATCCATCCCATCCCATCTCATCCCATCCCAGCGGTCCCATCCCATTCCATTGATCCGATCCCATTCCAGGGATTCCATCCCATCCCATCCCATCCCAGGGTTCCAATCACATCCCATCCCATCCAATCCCATCCCGTCTCATCCCATCCCATCTCATCCCATCACAGGGATCCCAGCCAATCCCATCCCATCTCAGGGATCCTATCCCAGGGATCCCATCCCATTCCAGGGAACCCATCACATCCCATTCCATCCCAGGGATCCCATCCCAGGGATCCCATCCCATCCCAGGTATCCCATCCCATCCCATCCCACCCCACCACATCCCAGGGATTCCATCCCTTCCCATCCCAGGGATCCCTTCTCATCCCATCCCCTCCCATCCCATCCCATCTGTCCTGGGGTACAATGCAAAAATGTGTATTCTATCACCATCTGTTAAAATGTGGGAGGGGTGGTGATCCTTATCTCTGTGGGAGATATCCTCTGCTGATGTGCCATCTGATAAGATGGGGGGGGTGATCATCGTTATCTATTCACAACCCATCCTTCCTCCAGAAGGTATTCCGTTAATGGGCCATTAAGTCCTATTGTGTGACTGATAAGATTACATCACCCCATTGGGAGATGCCCCAACCAGGGGCAGGAGCCAAGCCTTTCCTACCTAGATAAAAAACTGGGGTTTGGGACCCAAGGGCAGACCTTTCTACTGGATCCCAGAGGAAAGTTGGACCTTTTTCCACATCATTGCTGGATCTTCGGAGGAAAACTGCACCTTCTACAGGAGCACTGCTTCAACAGAACCACATCTGTCATCCAGGAGGACTGCAGCCACCATTTATACAGACTGTGACCAACACCCTGACTGACAGGGTGTCAGGTTGTATTTCTGACTGTGTTGGTGGTTGTTTCTTTTATATTATTGCATGTATTTTATTCTTTTCTCTTTTCTCCTATTAAATTGTATTACTGACTTGGAGTCTCACACTGGTTTTACTTTCAAACCAACACACCATCCCATTCCATCCCATCCCATCCCACCCCATCCCATCGATCCCATCCCATCCCATTCCATTCCATGTATCCCATCCCATCCCATTCCATTCCATGTATCCCATCCCATCCCATCCCATCCCATCCCATCCCAGGGATGCCATCCTATCCCATCCCAGGGATGCCATCCCATCCCATCATATCCCATCCAATCCCATCCCATCCCAGGGATCCCATCCCATCTCATAACATCCCATCCCAGGTATCCCATCCCAGGGATCCCATCCCATCCCAGGGATTCCAGGGATCCCATCCCATCCCAGGGATCCCATCCCATCCCATCTCATCCCATCCCATCCCAGGTGTCCCATCCCTGGCATCCCATCCCATCCCATCCCAGGGATCCCATCCCAGGGATCCCATCCCATCCCAGAGATCCCATCCACACCCAGGAACAGCATCCCATCCCATCCCATCCCATCCCAGGGATCCCATCCCATCCCAGCCCATCCCATCCCCGGGATTCCAACACATCCCATCCCATCCCACCCCATCCCATCGATCCCATCCCATCCCATCCCATCCCATCCCATCGATCCCATCCCATCCCAGGCTGCCATCCCATCCCTTCCCAGGGATCCCATCCCATCCCATCCCATCCCAGGGATCCCATCCCATCCCACCCCACCACATCCCAGGGATCCCATCCCAGGGATCCCATCCCAAAGATCCCAGGGATCCCATCTCATCCCAGGGATCCCATGCCATCCCATCCCTTCCCATCCCAGGAATCCCATCCCAGGCATCCCATCCCATCCCATCCCAGGGATCCCATCCCAGGGATACCATCCCATTCCATGGATCCCATCCACCCCCATGGATCCCATCCCATCACATCCCATTCCATTCCATCCCAGGGATCCCATCCCTTCCCAGCGATCCCATCCCATGCCAGGGATCATATCCCATCCCATCCCATCCCGTCCCAGCCCATGCCATCCCATCCCATCCCATCCCATCCCATCCCAGGGATCCCATCCCATCCCATCCCATCCCAGGAATCCCATCCCAGGACTCCCATCCCATACCATCCTGTCCCATCACAGGGATCCCATCCCATCCCAGGGATCCCAGCCCATCCCATCCCATCGCATCCCATCCCATCCCAGGGATTCCTTCCCTTCCCATCCCAGGGATCCCTTCACATCACATCCCATCCCATCCCACCCCATCCCATCGATCCCATCCCATCCCATCACATCCCAGTGATAGCATCCCATCCCAGGGATGCCATCCCATCCCATCCCATCCCATCCCATCCCATCCCAGGGATCCCATCTCATCCCATCCCATCCCAGGTATCCCATCCCAGGGATCCCATCCCATCCCATCCCATCTCATCCCTTCCCATCCCAGGTGTCCCATCCCTGGCATCCCATCCCATCCCAGGGATCCCATCCCAGGGATCCCATCCACACCCAGGAATCCCATCCCATCCCATCCCATTCCATCCCATAGCACCCCATCCCATCCATCCCAGGATCCCATCCCATCCCATCCCGTCCCATCCCATCCCAACCCATCCCAGGGATCCCATCCCATCCCATCCCAGAGATCCCATCCAATCCCAGAGATCCCATCCCATTCCATTGATCCGATCCCATTCCAATGATTCCATCCCATCCCATCCCATCCCAGCCCATCCAATCCCATCCCGTCTCATCCCATCCCATCCCAGCGATCCCATCCCAAGGATCCCATCCCATCCCGGGGATCCCTCCCATCCCATACCATCCCAGGGATCCCATCCCATCTCATCCCATCCCAGGGATCCCATCCTATCCCATCCCATCTCAGGGATCCTATCCCAGGGATCCCATCCCATTCCACGGAACCCATCACATCCCATCCCATCCCATCCCAGCCCATCCCATCCCAGGGATCCCATCCCAGGGATCCCATCCCATCCCAACCCATCCCAGGGATCCCATCCCATCCCATCCCACCCCATCACATCCCAGGGATTCCTTCCCAGGGATCCCATCCCATCCCATCCCATCCCATCCCATCCCATCCCATCCCATCCCATTCCATTCCATACCAGGGATCCCATCCCATTCCATTCCATCCCAGGGATCCCATCCCATCACATTCCATCCCATCCCAGGGATCCCATCCAATCCCATCCCATCCCAGGGATCCCATCCCATCCCAGGGATCCCATCCCAGGGATCCCATCAAATCCCAGGGATCCAATCCCATCCCATCCCAACCCATCCCATCCCATCCCAGGGTTCCAATCACATCCCATCCCAGGGATCCCATCCCAGGGAACCCATCCCATCCCGGGGCTCTCTCCCATCCCATACCATCCCAGGGAACCCATCCCAGGGATCCCATCCCATCACAGGGATCCCATCCCATCCCATCCCAGGGATCCCATCCCAGCGATCCCTTCCCATCCCATCCCATCCCATCCCATCCCATCCCATCCCATCCCATCTCAGGGATCCTATCCAAGGGATCCCATCCCATTCCAGGGAACCCATCCCATCCCATCCCATCCCAGGGATCCCATCCCAGGGATCCCATCCCAGGGATCCCATCCCATCCCATCCCAGGGATGCCATCCCATTCCATCCCATTCCATCCCATCCCACCCCATCCCATCGATCCCATCCCATCCCATCCCATCCCATCCCAGGGATCCCAACCTCACCCATGGGTCCCATCCCATCCCATCCCAGGGATCCCATTCCGTCCCATCCCATCCCAGGGATCCCATCCCATCCAAGGGATCCCATCCCATCCCAGGGATCCCATCCCAGGGATCCCATCCCATCCTAGCGATCCCATCGCATCCCAATCCCATCCCATCCCATCCCATCCCATCCCATCCCATCCCATCCCATCCCATCCCATCCCATCCCATCCCATCCTATCCCATCCCATCCCATCCCATCCCATCCCATCCCATCCCATCCCATCCCATCCCATCCCAGGGATTCCTTCACATCCCCTCCCAGGGTTCCCATCACGTCCCATCCCATCCCATCCCATCCCATCCCATCCCATCCCATCCCAGGGATGCCATCCCATCTCATCCCATCCCATCCGAGGTATCCCATCCCAGGGATCCCATCCCATCCCTGGGATTCCAGGGATCCCATCCCATCCCAGGGATCCCATCCCATCCCATCTCATCCCATCCCATCACAGGTGTCCCATCCCTGGCATCCCATCCCATCCCAGGGATCCCATCCCAGGGATCCCATCCCATCCCATCCCATAGCTCCCATCCAATCCCATCCATCCCATCCCATCTCATCCCATCCCAGCGATCCCATCCCATTCCATTGATCCGATCCCATTCCAGGGATTCCATCCCATCCCATCCCATCCCAGGGTTCCAATCACATCCCATCCCACCCCATCCCATCTATCCCATCCCATCCCATCCCAGGGATGCCATCCCATCCCATCCCATCCCAGGGATCCCATCCCTTCTCATCCCAGGGATCCCATCCCAGGGATCCCATCCCAGGGATGCCATCCCATCCCAGGGATTCCATCCCTTCCCAGCCCAGGGATCCCTTCTCATCCCATCCCCTCCCATCCCATTCCCTCCCATCCCATCCCATCCCACCCCATCCCATCCATCCCATCCCATTCCAGGTGTCCCATCCCTGGCATCCCATCCCATCCCAGGGATCCCATCCCATCCCATGCCATCTCATCCCATCCCATTCCAGGTGTCCCATCCCTGGCATCCCATCCCATCCCAGGGATCCCATCCCAGGGATCCCATCCCAGGGATCCCATCCCATCCCATCCCAGAGTTCCCATCCACACCCAGGAACCCCATCCCATCCCATCCCAGGGATCCCATCCCATCCCACCCCATCCCATCGATCCCATCCCATCCCATCCCAGGGATCCCATCCCTTCCCAGGGATCCCATCCCATCCCAGGGATCATATCCCATCCCATCCCATCCCATCCCATCCCATCCCATCTCAGGGATCACATCCTATCTCATCCCATCCCATCCCAGGGATCCCATCCCAGGGATCCCATCCCAGGGATCCCAGGGATCCAATCTCATCCCAGGGATCCCATCCCATCCCATCCCTTCCCATCCCAGGAATCCCATCCCACGCATCCCATCCCATACCATCCTGTCCCATCCCAGGGATCCCATCCCATCCCAGGGATCCCATCCCATGCCAGGGATCCCTTCTCATCCTATCCCATCCCATGCCATCCCACCCCATCCCACCGATCCCACCCCATCCCATCCCATCCCATCCCATCCCACCCCATCCCACCGATCCCATCCCATCCCATCCCATCCCATCCCATCCCATCCCATCCCATCCCATTCCATCCCATCCCAACCCATCCCATCCCATCCCAGGGTTCCAATCACATCCCATCCCAGGGATCCCATCCCAGGGAACCCATCCCATCCCGGGGCTCTCTCCCATCCCATACCATCCCAGGGAACCCATCCCAGGGATCCCATCCCATCACAGGGATCCCATCCCATCCCATCCCAGGGATCCCATCCCAGCGATCCCTTCCCATCCCATCCCATCCCATCCCATCCCATCCCATCCCATCCCATCTCAGGGATCCTATCCAAGGGATCCCATCCCATTCCAGGGAACCCATCCCATCCCATCCCATCCCATCCCATCCCAGGGATCCCATCCCAGGGATCCCATCCCATCCCATCCCAGGGATGCCATCCCATTCCATCCCATTCCATCCCATCCCACCCCATCCCATCGATCCCATCCCATCCCATCCCATCCCATCCCATCCCAGGGATCCCAACCTCACCCATGGGTCCCATCCCATCCCATCCCAGGGATCCCATTCCGTCCCATCCCATCCCAGGGATCCCATCCCATCCAAGGGATCCCATCCCATCCCAGGGATCCCATCCCAGGGATCCCATCCCATCCTAGCGATCCCATCGCATCCCAATCCCATCCCATCCCATCCCATCCCATCCCATCCCATCCCATCCCATCCTATCCCATCCCATCCCATCCCATCCCATCCCATCCCATCCCATCCCATCCCATCCCATCCCATCCCATCCTATCCCAGGGATTCCTTCACATCCCCTCCCAGGGTTCCCATCACGTCCCATCCCATCCCATCCCATCCCATCCCAGGGATGCCATCCCATCTCATCCCATCCCATCCGAGGTATCCCATCCCAGGGATCCCATCCCATCCTAAGGAATTCCAGGGATCCCATCCCATCCCAGGGATCCCATCCCATCCCATACCATCCCATCCCATCCATTCCAGGATTCCAATCCCATCCCATCCCAGGTATCCCATCCCATCCAATCCCATCCCATCCCAGGGATCCCATCCCATCCCATCCCAGGGATCCCATCCCATCCCATCCCATCCCATCCCATCCCATCCCATCCTCGCGATCCCATCCCATCCCATCCCAGGGATCCCATCCCAACCCATCCCATCCCATCCCATCCCATCGATCCCATCCCATCCCAGCGATCCCATCCCATCCCATCCCATCCCACCCCATCCCACCGATCACATCCCATCCCATCCCATCCCATCCCATTCCATCCCATCCCATCCCATCCCATCCCATCCCATCCCATCTCATCCCATCCCATCCCATCCAACTGATCCCATCCCAGGGATGCCATCCCATCCCATCACAGGGATCCCATTCCGTCCCATCCCATCCCATCCCATCCCATCCCATCCCAGGGATCCCATTCCGTCCCATCCCATCCCATCCCATTCCATCCCATCCCATCCCAGGTATCCCATCCCAGGGATCCCCTCCCATCGAATCCCCTCCCACGGATCCCATCCCATCCCAGGGATCCCATCCCATCCCACTGATCCCACCCCATCGATGCCATCCCATCCCATCCCAGGGATCCCATTCCGTCCCATCCCATCCCAGGGATCACATCCCATCTCATCCCATCCCATCCCAGGTATCCCATCCCAGGGATCCCCTCCCATCCCAGGGATCCCAGGGATGCCATCCCATCCCAGGGATCCCATCCAATCCCATCCCATCTCATCCCTTCCCATCCCAGGTGTCCCATCCCTGGCATCCCATCCCATCGCTGGGATCCCATCCCAGGGATCCCATCCCATCCCATACCATCCCATCCCATCCATTCCAGGATTCCAATCCCATCCCATCCCAGGTATCCCATCCCATCCAATCCCATCCCATCCCGGGGATCCCATCCCATCCCATCCCAGGGATCCCATCCCATCCCATCCCATCCCATCCTCGCGATCCCATCCCATCCCATCCCAGGGATCCCATCCCATCCCATCCCATCCCATCCCATCGATCCCATCCCATCCCAGCGATCCCATCCCATCCCATCCCATCCCATCCCACCCCATCCCACCGATCCCATCCCATCCCATCCCATCCCATCCCATCCCATCCCATCCAACTGATCCCATCCCATCCCAGGGATGCCATCCCATCCCATCACAGGGATCCCATTCCGTCCCATCCCATCCCAGGGATGCCATCCCATCCCATCCCAGGGATCCCATTCCGTCCCATCCCATCCCATTCCATCCCATCCCATCCCAGGTATCCCATCCCAGGGATCCCCTCCCATCGAATCCCCTCCCACGGATCCCATCCCATCCCAGGGATCCCATCCCATCCCATCTCATCCCTTCCCATCCCAGGTGTCCCATCCCATTCCATCCCATCCCATCCCAGGTATCCCATCCCATTCCATCCCATCCCATCCCAGGTATCCCATCCCAGGGATCCCCTCCCATCGAATCCCCTCCCACGGATCCCATCCCATCCCAGGGATCCCATCCCATCCCATCTCATCCCATCCCATCCCATCGATCCCATCCCATCCCAGCGATCCCATCCCATCTCATCCCATCCCATCCCAGCGATCCCATCCCATTCCATTGATCCGATCCCATTCCAGGGATTCCATCGCATCCCATCCCATCCCAGGGTTCCAATCTCATCCCATCCCATCCAATCCCATCCCGTCTCATCCCATCCCATCCCAGCGATCCCATCCCAGGGATCCCATCCCATACCGGGGATCCCTCCCATCCCATACCATGCCAGGGAACCCATGCCAGGGATCCCATCCCATCCCAGTGATCCCATCCCTTCTCATCCCATCCCAGGGATCCCATCCAATCCCATCCCATCTCAGGGATCCTATCCCAGGGATCCCATCCCATTCCAGGGAACCCATCGCATCCCATCCCATCCCATCCCATCCCATCCCATCCCATCCCATCCCATCCCATCCCATCCCAGGTATCCCATCCCATCCCACCCCATCACATCCCAGGGATTCCATCCCTTCCCATCCCTGGGATCCCTTCTCATCCCATCCCCTCCCATCCCATCCCATCCCATCGATCCCATCCCATCCCATTCCATCCCATCTATCCCATCCCATCCCAGGCATGCCATTCCATCCCATCCCATCCCATCCCATCCCAGGGATGCCATCCCATCTCATCCCATCCCATCCGAGGTATCCCATCCCAGGGATCCCATCCCATCCCAGGGATTCCAGGGATCCCATCCCATCCCAGGGATCCCATCCCATCCCATCTCATCCCATCCCATCACAGGTGTCCCATCCCTGGCATCCCATCCCATCCCAGGGATCCCATCCCAGGGATCCCATCCCATCCCAGAGATCCCATCCACACCCAGGAACCCCATCCCATCCCATCCCAGGGATGCCATCCCATCCCAGGGATGCCATCCCATCCCATCCCTTCCCATCCCAGGGATTCCATCACATCCCATCCCAGGGATCCCATCCCATCCCATCCCATCCCATCCCATCCCATAGCTCCCATCCAATCCCATCCATCCCATCCCATCTCATCCCATCCCAGCGGTCCCATCCCATTCCATTGATCCGATCCCATTCCAGGGATTCCATCCCATCCCATCCCATCCCAGGGTTCCAATCACATCCCATCCCATCCAATCCCATCCCGTCTCATCCCATCCCATCTCATCCCATCACAGGGATCCCAGCCAATCCCATCCCATCTCAGGGATCCTATCCCAGGGATCCCATCCCATTCCAGGGAACCCATCACATCCCATTCCATCCCAGGGATCCCATCCCAGGGATCCCATCCCATCCCAGGTATCCCATCCCATCCCATCCCACCCCACCACATCCCAGGGATTCCATCCCTTCCCATCCCAGGGATCCCTTCTCATCCCATCCCCTCCCATCCCATCCCATCTGTCCTGGGGTACAATGCAAAAATGTGTATTCTATCACCATCTGTTAAAATGTGGGAGGGGTGGTGATCCTTATCTCTGTGGGAGATATCCTCTGCTGATGTGCCATCTGATAAGATGGGGGGGGTGATCATCGTTATCTATTCACAACCCATCCTTCCTCCAGAAGATATTCCGTTAATGGGCCATTAAGTCCTATTGTGTGACTGATAAGATTACATCACCCCATTGGGAGATGCCCCAACCAGGGGCAGGAGCCAAGCCTTTCCTACCTAGATAAAAAACTGGGGTTTGGGACCCAAGGGCAGACCTTTCTACTGGATCCCAGAGGAAAGTTGGACCTTTTTCCACATCATTGCTGGATCTTCGGAGGAAAACTGCACCTTCTACAGGAGCACTGCTTCAACAGAACCACATCTGTCATCCAGGAGGACTGCAGCCACCATTTATACAGACTGTGACCAACACCCTGACTGACAGGGTGTCAGGTTGTATTTCTGACTGTGTTGGTGGTTGTTTCTTTTATATTATTGCATGTATTTTATTCTTTTCTCTTTTCTCCTATTAAATTGTATTACTGACTTGGAGTCTCACACTGGTTTTACTTTCAAACCAACACACCATCCCATTCCATCCCATCCCATCCCACCCCATCCCATCGATCCCATCCCATCCCATTCCATTCCATGTATCCCATCCCATCCCATTCCATTCCATGTATCCCATCCCATCCCATCCCATCCCATCCCATCCCATCCCAGGGATGCCATCCTATCCCATCCCAGGGATGCCATCCCATCCCATCATATCCCATCCAATCCCATCCCATCCCAGGGATCCCATCCCATCTCATAACATCCCATCCCAGGTATCCCATCCCAGGGATCCCATCCCATCCCAGGGATTCCAGGGATCCCATCCCATCCCAGGGATCCCATCCCATCCCATCTCATCCCATCCCATCCCAGGTGTCCCATCCCTGGCATCCCATCCCATCCCATCCCAGGGATCCCATCCCAGGGATCCCATCCCATCCCAGAGATCCCATCCACACCCAGGAACAGCATCCCATCCCATCCCATCCCATCCCAGGGATCCCATCCCATCCCAGCCCATCCCATCCCCGGGATTCCAACACATCCCATCCCATCGATCCCATCCCATCCCAGGCTGCCATCCCATCCCTTCCCAGGGATCCCATCCCATCCCATCCCATCCCAGGGATCCCATCCCATCTCATCCCATCCCATCCCAGGGATCCCATCCCAGGGATCCCATCCCAAAGATCCCAGGGATCCCATCTCATCCCAGGGATCCCATGCCATCCCATCCCTTCCCATCCCAGGAATCCCATCCCAGGCATCCCATCCCATCCCATCCCAGGGATCCCATCCCAGGGATACCATCCCATTCCATGGATCCCATCCACCCCCATGGATCCCATCCCATCACATCCCATTCCATTCCATCCCAGGGATCCCATCCCAGGGATACCATCCCATTCCATGGATCCCATCCACCCCCATGGATCCCATCCCATCACATCCCATTCCATTCCATCCCAGGGATCCCATCCCTTCCCAGCGATCCCATCCCATGCCAGGGATCATATCCCATCCCATCCCATCCCGTCCCAGCCCATGCCATCCCATCCCATCCCATCCCATCCCATCCCAGGGATCCCATCCCATCCCATCCCATCCCAGGAATCCCATCCCAGGACTCCCATCCCATACCATCCTGTCCCATCACAGGGATCCCATCCCATCCCAGGGATCCCAGCCCATCCCATCCCATCGCATCCCATCCCATCCCAGGGATTCCTTCCCTTCCCATCCCAGGGATCCCTTCACATCACATCCCATCCCATCCCACCCCATCCCATCGATCCCATCCCATCCCATCACATCCCAGTGATAGCATCCCATCCCAGGGATGCCATCCCATCCCATCCCATCCCATCCCATCCCATCCCATCCCAGGGATCCCATCTCATCCCATCCCATCCCAGGTATCCCATCCCAGGGATCCCATCCCATCCCATCCCATCTCATCCCTTCCCATCCCAGGTGTCCCATCCCTGGCATCCCATCCCATCCCAGGGATCCCATCCCAGGGATCCCATCCACACCCAGGAATCCCATCCCATCCCATTCCATCCCATAGCACCCCATCCCATCCATCCCAGGATCCCATCCCATCCCATCCCGTCCCATCCCATCCCAACCCATCCCAGGGATCCCATCCCATCCCATCCCAGAGATCCCATCCAATCCCAGAGATCCCATCCCATTCCATTGATCCGATCCCATTCCAATGATTCCATCCCATCCCATCCCATCCCAGCCCATCCAATCCCATCCCGTCTCATCCCATCCCATCCCAGCGATCCCATCCCAAGGATCCCATCCCATCCCGGGGATCCCTCCCATCCCATACCATCCCAGGGATCCCATCCCATCTCATCCCATCCCAGGGATCCCATCCTATCCCATCCCATCTCAGGGATCCTATCCCAGGGATCCCATCCCATTCCACGGAACCCATCACATCCCATCCCATCCCATCCCAGCCCATCCCATCCCAGGGATCCCATCCCAGGGATCCCATCCCATCCCAACCCATCCCAGGGATCCCATCCCATCCCATCCCACCCCATCACATCCCAGGGATTCCTTCCCAGGGATCCCATCCCATCCCATCCCATCCCATCCTATCCCATCCCATTCCATTCCATACCAGGGATCCCATCCCATTCCATTCCATCCCAGGGATCCCATCCCATCACATTCCATCCCATCCCAGGGATCCCATCCAATCCCATCCCATCCCAGGGATCCCATCCCATCCCAGGGATCCCATCCCAGGGATCCCATCAAATCCCAGGGATCCAATCCCATCCCATCCCAACCCATCCCATCCCATCCCATCCCAGGGTTCCAATCACATCCCATCCCAGGGATCCCATCCCAGGGAACCCATCCCATCCCGGGGCTCTCTCCCATCCCATACCATCCCAGGGAACCCATCCCAGGGATCCCATCCCATCACAGGGATCCCATCCCATCCCATCCCAGGGATCCCATCCCAGCGATCCCTTCCCATCCCATCCCATCCCATCCCATCCCATCCCATCCCATCCCATCTCAGGGATCCTATCCAAGGGATCCCATCCCATTCCAGGGAACCCATCCCATCCCATCCCATCCCATCCCATCCCATCCCAGGGATCCCATCCCAGGGATCCCATCCCATCCCATCCCAGGGATGCCATCCCATTCCATCCCATTCCATCCCATCCCACCCCATCCCATCGATCCCATCCCATCCCATCCCATCCCATCCCATCCCATCCCATCCCAGGGATCCCAACCTCACCCATGGGTCCCATCCCATCCCATCCCAGGGATCCCATTCCGTCCCATCCCATCCCAGGGATCCCATCCCATCCAAGGGATCCCATCCCATCCCAGGGATCCCATCCCAGGGATCCCATCCCATCCTAGCGATCCCATCGCATCCCAATCCCATCCCATCCCATCCCATCCCATCCCATCCCATCCCATCCCATCCCATCCCATCCCATCCCATCCTATCCCATCCCATCCCATCCCATCCCATCCCATCCCATCCCATCCCATCCCAGGGATGCCATCCCATCTCATCCCATCCCATCCGAGGTATCCCATCCCAGGGATCCCATCCCATCCCTGGGATTCCAGGGATCCCATCCCATCCCAGGGATCCCATCCCATCCCATCTCATCCCATCCCATCACAGGTGTCCCATCCCTGGCATCCCATCCCATCCCAGGGATCCCATCCCAGGGATCCCATCCCATCCCATCCCATAGCTCCCATCCAATCCCATCCATCCCATCCCATCTCATCCCATCCCAGCGATCCCATCCCATTCCATTGATCCGATCCCATTCCAGGGATTCCATCCCATCCCATCCCATCCCAGGGTTCCAATCACATCCCATCCCACCCCATCCCATCTATCCCATCCCATCCCATCCCAGGGATGCCATCCCATCCCATCCCATCCCAGGGATCCCATCCCTTCTCATCCCAGGGATCCCATCCCAGGGATCCCATCCCAGGGATGCCATCCCATCCCAGGGATTCCATCCCTTCCCAGCCCAGGGATCCCTTCTCATCCCATCCCCTCCCATCCCATTCCCTCCCATCCCATCCCATCCCACCCCATCCCATCCATCCCATCCCATTCCAGGTGTCCCATCCCTGGCATCCCATCCCATCCCAGGGATCCCATCCCATCCCATCCCAGAGTTCCCATCCACACCCAGGAACCCCATCCCATCCCATCCCAGGGATCCCATCCCATCCCACCCCATCCCATCGATCCCATCCCATCCCATCCCAGGGATCCCATCCCTTCCCAGGGATCCCATCCCATCCCAGGGATCATATCCCATCCCATCCCATCCCATCCCATCCCATCCCATCCCATCTCAGGGATCACATCCTATCTCATCCCATCCCATCCCAGGGATCCCATCCCAGGGATCCCATCCCAGGGATCCAATCTCATCCCAGGGATCCCATCCCATCCCATCCCTTCCCATCCCAGGAATCCCATCCCACGCATCCCATCCCATACCATCCTGTCCCATCCCAGGGATCCCATCCCATCCCAGGGATCCCATCCCATGCCAGGGATCCCTTCTCATCCTATCCCATCCCATGCCATCCCACCCCATCCCACCGATCCCACCCCATCCCATCCCATCCCATCCCATCCCACCCCATCCCACCGATCCCATCCCATCCCATCCCATCCCATCCCATCCCATCCCATCCCATCCCATTCCATCCCATCCCATCCCATCCCATCCCATCCCATCCCATCCCATCCCATCCAACTGATCCCATCCCATCCCAGGGATGCCATCCCATCCCATCACAGGGATCCCATTCCGTCCCATCCCATCCCATCCCATCCCATCCCATCCCATCCCATCCCATCCCATCCCATCCCATCCCATCCCATCCCAGGGATCCCATTCCGTCCCATCCCATCCCATCCCATTTCATCCCATCCCATCCCAGGTATCCCATCCCAGGGATCCCCTCCCATCGAATCCCCTCCCACGGATCCCATCCCATCCCAGGGATCCCATCCCATCCCACTGATCCCACCCCATCGATGCCATCCCATCCCATCCCAGGGATCCCATTCCATCCCATCCCAGGGATCACATCCCATCTCATCCCATCCCAGGCCAGGTATCCCATCCCAGGGATCCCCTCCCATCCCAGGGATCCCAGGGATGCCATCCCATCGCTGGGATCCCATCCCAGGGATCCCATCCCATCCCATACCATCCCATCCCATCCATTCCAGGATTCCAATCCCATCCCATCCCAGGTATCCCATCCCATCCAATCCCATCCCATCCCAGGGATCCCATCCCATCCCATCCCAGGGATCCCATCCCATCCCATCCCATCCTCGCGATCCCATCCCATCCCATCCCAGGGATCCCATCCCATCCCATCCCATCCCATCGATCCCATCCCATCCCAGCGATCCCATCCCATCCCATCCCATCCCACCCCATCCCACCGATCCCATCCCATCCCATCCCATCCCATCCCATCCCATCCCATCCCATCCCATCCAACTGATCCCATCCCATCCCAGGGATGCCATCCCATCCCATCACAGGGATCCCATTCCGTCCCATCCCATCCCATCCCATCCCATCCCATCCCATCCCATCCCATCCCATCCCATCCCATCCCAGGGATCCCATTCCGTCCCATCCCATCCCATCCCATTCCATCCCATCCCATCCCAGGTATCCCATCCCAGGGATCCCCTCCCATCGAATCCCCTCCCACGGATCCCATCCCATCCCAGGGATCCCATCCCATCCCATCTCATCCCTTCCCATCCCAGGTGTCCCATCCCATTCCATCCCATCCCATCCCAGGTATCCCATCCCATTCCATCCCATCCCATCCCAGGTATCCCATCCCAGGGATCCCCTCCCATCGAATCCCCTCCCACGGATCCCATCCCATCCCAGGGATCCCATCCCATCCCATCTCATCCCATCCCATCCCAGGTATCCCATCCCATCCCATCCCATCCCATCCCATCGATCCCATCCCATCCCAGCGATCCCATCCCATCTCATCCCATCCCATCCCAGCGATCCCATCCCATTCCATTGATCCGATCCCATTCCAGGGATTCCATCGCATCCCATCCCATCCCAGGGTTCCAATCTCATCCCATCCCATCTAATCCCATCCCGTCTCATCCCATCCCATCCCAGCGATCCCATCCCAGGGATCCCATCCCATACCGGGGATCCCTCCCATCCCATACCATGCCAGGGAACCCATGCCAGGGATCCCATCCCATCCCAGTGATCCCATCCCTTCTCATCCCATCCCAGGGATCCCATCCAATCCCATCCCATCTCAGGGATCCTATCCCAGGGATCCCATCCCATTCCAGGGAACCCATCGCATCCCATCCCATCCCATCCCATCCCATCCCAGGTATCCCATCCCATCCCACCCCATCACATCCCAGGGATTCCATCCCTTCCCATCCCTGGGATCCCTTCTCATCCCATCCCCTCCCATCCCATCCCATCCCATCGATCCCATCCCATCCCATTCCATCCCATCTATCCCATCCCATCCCAGGCATGCCATTCCATCCCATCCCATCCCATCCCATCCCATCCCAGGGATGCCATCCCATCTCATCCCATCCCATCCGAGGTATCCCATCCCAGGGATCCCATCCCAGGGATTCCAGGGATCCCATCCCATCCCAGGGATCCCATCCCATCCCATCTCATCCCATCCCATCACAGGTGTCCCATCCCTGGCATCCCATCCCATCCCAGGGATCCCATCCCAGGGATCCCATCCCATCCCAGAGATCCCATCCACACCCAGGAACCCCATCCCATCCCATCCCAGGGATGCCATCCCATCCCAGGGATGCCATCCCATCCCATCCCATCCCATCCCTTCCCATCCCATCCCATAGCTCCCATCCAATCCCATCCATCCCATCCCATCTCATCCCATCCCAGCGGTCCCATCCCATTCCATTGATCCGATCCCATTCCAGGGATTCCATCCCATCCCATCCCATCCCAGGGTTCCAATCACATCCCATCCCATCCAATCCCATCCCGTCTCATCCCATCCCATCTCATCCCATCACAGGGATCCCAGCCAATCCCATCCCATCTCAGGGATCCTATCCCAGGGATCCCATCCCATTCCAGGGAACCCATCACATCCCATTCCATCCCAGGGATCCCATCCCAGGGATCCCATCCCATCCCAGGTATCCCATCCCATCCCATCCCACCCCACCACATCCCAGGGATTCCATCCCTTCCCATCCCAGGGATCCCTTCTCATCCCATCCCCTCCCATCCCATCCCATCTGTCCTGGGGTACAATGCAAAAATGTGTATTCTATCACCATCTGTTAAAATGTGGGAGGGGTGGTGATCCTTATCTCTGTGGGAGATATCCTCTGCTGATGTGCCATCTGATAAGATGGGGGGGGTGATCATCGTTATCTATTCACAACCCATCCTTCCTCCAGAAGATATTCCGTTAATGGGCCATTAAGTCCTATTGTGTGACTGATAAGATTACATCACCCCATTGGGAGATGCCCCAACCAGGGGCAGGAGCCAAGCCTTTCCTACCTAGATAAAAAACTGGGGTTTGGGACCCAAGGGCAGACCTTTCTACTGGATCCCAGAGGAAAGTTGGACCTTTTTCCACATCATTGCTGGATCTTCGGAGGAAAACTGCACCTTCTACAGGAGCACTGCTTCAACAGAACCACATCTGTCATCCAGGAGGACTGCAGCCACCATTTATACAGACTGTGACCAACACCCTGACTGACAGGGTGTCAGGTTGTATTTCTGACTGTGTTGGTGGTTGTTTCTTTTATATTATTGCATGTATTTTATTCTTTTCTCTTTTCTCCTATTAAATTGTATTACTGACTTGGAGTCTCACACTGGTTTTACTTTCAAACCAACACACCATCCCATTCCATCCCATCCCATCCCACCCCATCCCATCGATCCCATCCCATCCCATTCCATTCCATGTATCCCATCCCATCCCATTCCATTCCATGTATCCCATCCCATCCCATCCCATCCCATCCCATCCCAGGGATGCCATCCTATCCCATCCCAGGGATGCCATCCCATCCCATCATATCCCATCCAATCCCATCCCATCCCAGAGATCCCATCCACACCCAGGAACCCCATCCCATCCCATCCCAGGGATGCCATCCCATCCCAGGGATGCCATCCCATCCCATCCCTTCCCATCCCAGGGATTCCATCACATCCCATCCCAGGGATCCCATCCCATCCCATCCCATCCCATCCCATCCCATAGCTCCCATCCAATCCCATCCATCCCATCCCATCTCATCCCATCCCAGCGGTCCCATCCCATTCCATTGATCCGATCCCATTCCAGGGATTCCATCCCATCCCATCCCATCCCAGGGTTCCAATCACATCCCATCCCATCCAATCCCATCCCGTCTCATCCCATCCCATCTCATCCCATCACAGGGATCCCAGCCAATCCCATCCCATCTCAGGGATCCTATCCCAGGGATCCCATCCCATTCCAGGGAACCCATCACATCCCATTCCATCCCAGGGATCCCATCCCAGGGATCCCATCCCATCCCAGGTATCCCATCCCATCCCATCCCACCCCACCACATCCCAGGGATTCCATCCCTTCCCATCCCAGGGATCCCTTCTCATCCCATCCCCTCCCATCCCATCCCATCTGTCCTGGGGTACAATGCAAAAATGTGTATTCTATCACCATCTGTTAAAATGTGGGAGGGGTGGTGATCCTTATCTCTGTGGGAGATATCCTCTGCTGATGTGCCATCTGATAAGATGGGGGGGGTGATCATCGTTATCTATTCACAACCCATCCTTCCTCCAGAAGGTATTCCGTTAATGGGCCATTAAGTCCTATTGTGTGACTGATAAGATTACATCACCCCATTGGGAGATGCCCCAACCAGGGGCAGGAGCCAAGCCTTTCCTACCTAGATAAAAAACTGGGGTTTGGGACCCAAGGGCAGACCTTTCTACTGGATCCCAGAGGAAAGTTGGACCTTTTTCCACATCATTGCTGGATCTTCGGAGGAAAACTGCACCTTCTACAGGAGCACTGCTTCAACAGAACCACATCTGTCATCCAGGAGGACTGCAGCCACCATTTATACAGACTGTGACCAACACCCTGACTGACAGGGTGTCAGGTTGTATTTCTGACTGTGTTGGTGGTTGTTTCTTTTATATTATTGCATGTATTTTATTCTTTTCTCTTTTCTCCTATTAAATTGTATTACTGACTTGGAGTCTCACACTGGTTTTACTTTCAAACCAACACACCATCCCATTCCATCCCATCCCATCCCACCCCATCCCATCGATCCCATCCCATCCCATTCCATTCCATGTATCCCATCCCATCCCATCCCATCCCATCCCATCCCAGGGATGCCATCCTATCCCATCCCAGGGATGCCATCCCATCCCATCATATCCCATCCAATCCCATCCCATCCCAGGGATCCCATCCCATCTCATAACATCCCATCCCAGGTATCCCATCCCAGGGATCCCATCCCATCCCAGGGATTCCAGGGATCCCATCCCATCCCAGGGATCCCATCCCATCCCATCTCATCCCATCCCATCCCAGGTGTCCCATCCCTGGCATCCCATCCCATCCCATCCCAGGGATCCCATCCCAGGGATCCCATCCCATCCCAGAGATCCCATCCACACCCAGGAACAGCATCCCATCCCATCCCATCCCATCCCAGGGATCCCATCCCAGCCCATCCCATCCCCGGGATTCCAACACATCCCATCCCATCCCACCCCATCCCATCGATCCCATCCCATCCCATCCCATCCCATCGATCCCATCCCATCCCAGGCTGCCATCCCATCCCTTCCCAGGGATCCCATCCCATCCCATCCCATCCCAGGGATCCCATCCCATCTCATCCCATCCCATCCCAGGGATCCCATCCCAGGGATCCCATCCCAAAGATCCCAGGGATCCCATCTCATCCCAGGGATCCCATGCCATCCCATCCCTTCCCATCCCAGGAATCCCATCCCAGGCATCCCATCCCATCCCATCCCAGGGATCCCATCCCAGGGATACCATCCCATTCCATGGATCCCATCCACCCCCATGGATCCCATCCCATCACATCCCATTCCATTCCATCCCAGGGATCCCATCCCTTCCCAGCGATCCCATCCCATGCCAGGGATCATATCCCATCCCATCCCATCCCGTCCCAGCCCATGCCATCCCATCCCATCCCATCCCATCCCAGGGAACCCATCCCATCCCATCCCATCCCAGGAATCCCATCCCAGGACTCCCATCCCATACCATCCTGTCCCATCACAGGGATCCCATCCCATCCCAGGGATCCCAGCCCATCCCATCCCATCGCATCCCATCCCATCCCAGGGATTCCTTCCCTTCCCATCCCAGGGATCCCTTCACATCACATCCCATCCCATCCCACCCCATCCCATCGATCCCATCCCATCCCATCCCATCACATCCCAGTGATAGCATCCCATCCCAGGGATGCCATCCCATCCCATCCCATCCCATCCCATCCCAGGGATCCCATCTCATCCCATCCCATCCCAGGTATCCCATCCCAGGGATCCCATCCCATCCCATCCCATCTCATCCCTTCCCATCCCAGGTGTCCCATCCCTGGCATCCCATCCCATCCCAGGGATCCCATCCCAGGGATCCCATCCACACCCAGGAATCCCATCCCATCCCATCCCATCCCATTCCATCCCATAGCACCCCATCCCATCCATCCCAGGATCCCATCCCATCCCATCCCGTCCCATCCCATCCCAACCCATCCCAGGGATCCCATCCCATCCCATCCCATCCCATCCCATCCCATCCCATCCCATCGATCCCATCCAATCCCAGAGATCCCATCCCATTCCATTGATCCGATCCCATTCCAGGGATTCCATCCCATCCCATCCCATCCCAGCCCATCCAATCCCATCCCAGCCCATCCAATCCCATCCCGTCTCATCCCATCCCATCCCAGCGATCCCATCCCAAGGATCCCATCCCATCCCGGGGATCCCTCCCATCCCATACCATCCCAGGGATCCCATCCCATCTCATCCCATCCCAGGGATCCCATCCTATCCCATCCCATCTCAGGGATCCTATCCCAGGGATCCCATCCCATTCCACGGAACCCATCACATCCCATCCCATCCCATCCCATCCCAGCCCATCCCATCCCAGGGATCCCATCCCAGGGATCCCATCCCATCCCAACCCATCCCAGGGATCCCATCCCATCCCATCCCATCCCACCCCATCACATCCCAGGGATTCCTTCCCAGGGATCCCATCCCATCCCATCCCATCCCATCCCATCCCATCCCATCCCATCCCATCCCATCCCATTCCATTCCATACCAGGGATCCCATCCCATTCCATTCCATCCCAGGGATCCCATCCCATCACATTCCATCCCATCCCAGGGATCCCATCCAATCCCATCCCATCCCATCCCAGGGATCCCATCCCATCCCAGGGATCCCATCCCAGGGATCCCATCAAATCCCAGGGATCCAATCCCATCCCATCCCAACCCATCCCATCCCATCCCAGGGTTCCAATCACATCCCATCCCAGGGATCCCATCCCAGGGAACCCATCCCATCCCGGGGCTCTCTCCCATCCCATACCATCCCAGGGAACCCATCCCAGGGATCCCATCCCATCACAGGGATCCCATCCCATCCCATCCCAGGGATCCCATCCCAGCGATCCCTTCCCATCCCATCCCATCCCATCCCATCCCATCCCATCCCATCCCATCCCATCTCAGGGATCCTATCCAAGGGATCCCATCCCATTCCAGGGAACCCATCCCATCCCATCCCATCCCATCCCATCCCAGGGATCCCATCCCAGGGATCCCATCCCATCCCATCCCAGGGATGCCATCCCATTCCATCCCATTCCATCCCATCCCACCCCATCCCATCGATCCCATCCCATCCCATCCCATCCCAGGGATCCCAACCTCACCCATGGGTCCCATCCCATCCCATCCCAGGGATCCCATTCCGTCCCATCCCATCCCAGGGATCCCATCCCATCCAAGGGATCCCATCCCATCCCAGGGATCCCATCCCAGGGATCCCATCCCATCCTAGCGATCCCATCGCATCCCAATCCCATCCCATCCCATCCCATCCCATCCCATCCCATCCCATCCCATCCCATCCTATCCCATCCCATCCCATCCCATCCCATCCCATCCCATCCCATCCCAGGGATTCCTTCACATCCCCTCCCAGGGTTCCCATCACGTCCCATCCCATCCCATCCCATCCCAGGGATGCCATCCCATCTCATCCCATCCCATCCGAGGTATCCCATCGCAGGGATCCCATCCCATCCCAGGGATTCCAGGGATCCCATCCCATCCCAGGGATCCCATCCCATCCCATCTCATCCCATCCCATCACAGGTGTCCCATCCCTGGCATCCCATCCCATCCCAGGGATCCCATCCCAGGGATCCCATCCCATCCCATCCCATCCCATAGCTCCCATCCAATCCCATCCATCCCATCCCATCTCATCCCATCCCAGCGATCCCATCCCATTCCATTGATCCGATCCCATTCCAGGGATTCCATCCCATCCCATCCCATCCCAGGGTTCCAATCACATCCCATCCCACCCCATCCCATCTATCCCATCCCATCCCATCCCAGGGATGCCATCCCATCCCATCCCATCCCAGGGATCCCATCCCTTCTCATCCCAGGGATCCCATCCCAGGGATCCCATCCCAGGGATGCCATCCCATCCCAGGGATTCCATCCCTTCCCAGCCCAGGGATCCCTTCTCATCCCATCCCCTCCCATCCCATTCCCTCCCATCCCATCCCATCCCACCCCATCCCATCCATCCCATCCCATCCCATTCCAGGTGTCCCATCCCTGGCATCCCATCCCATCCCAGGGATCCCATCCCATCCCATGCCATCTCATCCCATCCCATTCCAGGTGTCCCATCCCTGGCATCCCATCCCATCCCAGGGATCCCATCCCAGGGATCCCATCCCAGGGATCCCATCCCATCCCATCCCAGAGATCCCATCCACACCCAGGAACCCCATCCCATCCCATCCCAGGGATCCCATCCCATCCCACCCCATCCCATCGATCCCATCCCATCCCATTCCAGGGATCCCATCCCTTCCCAGGGATCCCATCCCTTCCCAGGGATCCCATCCCATCCCAGGGATCATATCCCATCCCATCCCATCCCATCCCATCCCAGGGATCGCATCCTATCTCATCCCATCCCATCCCAGGGATCCCATCCCAGGGATCCCATCCCATCCCATCCCTTCCCATCCCAGGAATCCCATCCCACGCATCCCATCCCATACCATCCTGTCCCATCCCAGGGATCCCATCCCATCCCAGGGATCCCATCCCATGCCAGGGATCCCTTCTCATCCTATCCCATCCCATGCCATCCCACCCCATCCCACCGATCCCACCCCATCCCATCCCATCCCATCCCATCCCATCCCATCCCATCCCATCCCACCCCATCCCACCGATCCCATCCCATCCCATCCCATCCCATCCCATTCCATCCCATCCCATCCCATCCCATCCCATCCCATCCAACTGATCCCATCCCATCCCAGGGATGCCATCCCATCCCATCACAGGGATCCCATTCCGTCCCATCCCATCCCATCCCATCCCATCCCATCCCATCCCATCCCAGGGATCCCATTCCGTCCCATCCCATCCCATCCCATTCCATCCCATCCCATCCCAGGTATCCCATCCCAGGGATCCCCTCCCATCGAATCCCCTCCCACGGATCCCATCCCATCCCAGGGATCCCATCCCATCCCACTGATCCCACCCCATCGATGCCATCCCATCCCATCCCAGGGATCCCATTCCGTCCCATCCCATCCCAGGGATCACATCCCATCTCATCCCATCCCATCCCAGGTATCCCATCCCAGGGATCCCCTCCCATCCCAGGGATCCCAGGGATGCCATCCCATCCCAGGGATCCCATCCAATCCCATCCCATCTCATCCCTTCCCATCCCAGGTGTCCCATCCCTGGCATCCCATCCCATCGCTGGGATCCCATCCCAGGGATCCCATCCCATCCCATACCATCCCATCCCATCCATTCCAGGATTCCAATCCCATCCCATCCCAGGTATCCCATCCCATCCAATCCCATCCCATCCCAGGGATCCCATCCCATCCCATCCCAGGGATCCCATCCCATCCCATCCCATCCCATCCTCGCGATCCCATCCCATCCCATCCCAGGGATCCCATCCCATCCCATCCCATCCCATCCCATCGATCCCATCCCATCCCAGCGATCCCATCCCATCCCATCCCATCCCATCCCACCCCATCCCACCGATCCCATCCCATCCCATCCCATCCCATTCCATCCCATCCCATCCCATCCCATCCCATCCCATCCCATCCCATCCAACTGATCCCATCCCATCCCAGGGATGCCATCCCATCCCATCACAGGGATCCCATTCCGTCCCATCCCATCCCATCCCATCCCATCCCATCCCATCCCATCCCATCCCATCCCATCCCAGGGATCCCATTCCGTCCCATCCCATCCCATTCCATCCCATCCCATCCCAGGTATCCCATACCAGGGATCCCCTCCCATCGAATCCCCTCCCACGGATCCCATCCCATCCCAGGGATCCCATCCCATCCCATCCCATCTCATCCCTTCCCATCCCAGGTGTCCCATCCCATTCCATCCCATCCCATCCCAGGTATCCCATCCCATTCCATCCCATCCCATCCCAGGTATCCCATCCCAGGTGTCCCATCCCATTCCATCCCATCCCATCCCAGGTATCCCATCCCATTCCATCCCATCCCATCCCAGGTATCCCATCCCAGGGATCCCCTCCCATCGAATCCCCTCCCACGGATCCCATCCCATCCCAGGGATCCCATCCCATCCCATCTCATCCCAACCCATCCCAGGTATCCCATCCCATCCCATCCCATCGATCCCATCCCATCCCAGCGATCCCATCCCATCTCATCCCATCCCATCCCAGCGATCCCATCCCATTCCATTGATCCGATCCCATTCCAGGGATTCCATCGCATCCCATCCCATCCCAGGGTTCCAATCTCATCCCATCCCATCCAATCCCATCCCGTCTCATCCCATCCCATCCCAGCGATCCCATCCCAGGGATCCCATCCCATACCGGGGATCCCTCCCATCCCATACCATGCCAGGGAACCCATGCCAGGGATCCCATCCCATCCCAGTGATCCCATCCCTTCTCATCCCATCCCAGGGATCCCATCCAATCCCATCCCATCTCAGGGATCCTATCCCAGGGATCCCATCCCATTCCAGGGAACCCATCGCATCCCATCCCATCCCATCCCATCCCATCCCATCCCAGGTATCCCATCCCATCCCACCCCATCACATCCCAGGGATTCCATCCCTTCCCATCCCTGGGATCCCTTCTCATCCCATCCCCTCCCATCCCATCCCATCCCATCGATCCCATCCCATCCCATTCCATCCCATCTATCCCATCCCATCCCAGGCATGCCATTCCATCCCATCCCATCCCATCCCATCCCAGGGATGCCATCCCATCTCATCCCATCCCATCCGAGGTATCCCATCCCAGGGATCCCATCCCATCCCAGGGATTCCAGGGATCCCATCCCATCCCAGGGATCCCATCCCATCCCATCTCATCCCATCCCATCACAGGTGTCCCATCCCTGGCATCCCATCCCATCCCAGGGATCCCATCCCAGGGATCCCATCCCATCCCAGAGATCCCATCCACACCCAGGAACCCCATCCCATCCCATCCCAGGGATGCCATCCCATCCCAGGGATGCCATCCCATCCCATCCCATCCCATCCCATCCCTTCCCATCCCAGGGATTCCATCACATCCCATCCCAGGGATCCCATCCCATCCCATCCCATCCCATCCCATAGCTCCCATCCAATCCCATCCATCCCATCCCATCCCATCCCAGGGTTCCAATCACATCCCATCCCATCCAATCCCATCCCGTCTCATCCCATCCCATCTCATCCCATCACAGGGATCCCAGCCAATCCCATCCCATCTCAGGGATCCTATCCCAGGGATCCCATCCCATTCCAGGGAACCCATCACATCCCATTCCATCCCAGGGATCCCATCCCAGGGATCCCATCCCATCCCAGGTATCCCATCCCATCCCATCCCACCCCACCACATCCCAGGGATTCCATCCCTTCCCATCCCAGGGATCCCTTCTCATCCCATCCCCTCCCATCCCATCCCATCTGTCCTGGGGTACAATGCAAAAATGTGTATTCTATCACCATCTGTTAAAATGTGGGAGGGGTGGTGATCCTTATCTCTGTGGGAGATATCCTCTGCTGATGTGCCATCTGATAAGATGGGGGGGGTGATCATCGTTATCTATTCACAACCCATCCTTCCTCCAGAAGATATTCCGTTAATGGGCCATTAAGTCCTATTGTGTGACTGATAAGATTACATCACCCCATTGGGAGATGCCCCAACCAGGGGCAGGAGCCAAGCCTTTCCTACCTAGATAAAAAACTGGGGTTTGGGACCCAAGGGCAGACCTTTCTACTGGATCCCAGAGGAAAGTTGGACCTTTTTCCACATCATTGCTGGATCTTCGGAGGAAAACTGCACCTTCTACAGGAGCACTGCTTCAACAGAACCACATCTGTCATCCAGGAGGACTGCAGCCACCATTTATACAGACTGTGACCAACACCCTGACTGACAGGGTGTCAGGTTGTATTTCTGACTGTGTTGGTGGTTGTTTCTTTTATATTATTGCATGTATTTTATTCTTTTCTCTTTTCTCCTATTAAATTGTATTACTGACTTGGAGTCTCACACTGGTTTTACTTTCAAACCAACACACCATCCCATTCCATCCCATCCCATCCCACCCCATCCCATCGATCCCATCCCATCCCATTCCATTCCATGTATCCCATCCCATCCCATCCCATCCCATCCCATCCCATCCCATCCCATCCCAGGGATGCCATCCTATCCCATCCCAGGGATGCCATCCCATCCCATCATATCCCATCCAATCCCATCCCATCCCAGGGATCCCATCCCATCTCATAACATCCCATCCCAGGTATCCCATCCCAGGGATCCCATCCCATCCCAGGGATTCCAGGGATCCCATCCCATCCCAGGGATCCCATCCCATCTCATCCCATCCCATCCCAGGTGTCCCATCCCTGGCATCCCATCCCATCCCATCCCAGGGATCCCATCCCAGGGATCCCATCCCATCCCAGAGATCCCATCCACACCCAGGAACAGCATCCCATCCCATCCCATCCCATCCCATCCCATCCCATCCCAGGGATCCCATCCCATCCCAGCCCATCCCATCCCCGGGATTCCAACACATCCCATCCCATCCCACCCCATCCCATCGATCCCATCCCATCCCATCCCATCCCATCCCATCGATCCCATCCCATCCCAGGCTGCCATCCCATCCCTTCCCAGGGATCCCATCCCATCCCATCCCATCCCATCCCAGGGATCCCATCCCATCTCATCCCATCCCATCCCAGGGATCCCATCCCAGGGATCCCATCCCAAAGATCCCAGGGATCCCATCTCATCCCAGGGATCCCATGCCATCCCATCCCTTCCCATCCCAGGAATCCCATCCCAGGCATCCCATCCCATCCCATCCCAGGGATCCCATCCCAGGGATACCATCCCATTCCATGGATCCCATCCACCCCCATGGATCCCATCCCATCACATCCCATTCCATTCCATCCCAGGGATCCCATCCCTTCCCAGCGATCCCATCCCATGCCAGGGATCATATCCCATCCCATCCCATCCCGTCCCAGCCCATGCCATCCCATCCCATCCCATCCCATCCCATCCCAGGGATCCCATCCCATCCCATCCCATCCCATCCCAGGAATCCCATCCCAGGACTCCCATCCCATACCATCCTGTCCCATCACAGGGATCCCATCCCATCCCAGGGATCCCAGCCCATCCCATCCCATCGCATCCCATCCCATCCCAGGGATTCCTTCCCTTCCCATCCCAGGGATCCCTTCACATCACATCCCATCCCATCCCACCCCATCCCATCGATCCCATCCCATCCCATCCCATCACATCCCAGTGATAGCATCCCATCCCAGGGATGCCATCCCATCCCATCCCATCCCATCCCATCCCATCCCAGGGATCCCATCTCATCCCATCCCATCCCAGGGATCCCATCCCAGGGATCCCATCCCATCCCATCCCATCTCATCCCTTCCCATCCCAGGTGTCCCATCCCTGGCATCCCATCCCATCCCAGGGATCCCATCCCAGGGATCCCATCCACACCCAAGAATCCCATCCCATCCCAACCCATCCCATCCCATCCCAGGGTTCCAATCACATCCCATCCCAGGGAACCAATCCCATCCCGGGGCTCTCTCCCATCCCATACCATCCCAGGGATCCCATCCCAGCGATCCCTTCCCATCCCATCCCATCCCATCCCATCCCATCCCATCCCATCCCATCTCAGGGATCCTATCCAAGGGATCCCATCCCATTCCAGGGAACCCATCCCATCCCATCCCATCCCATCCCATCCCATCCCATCCCATCCCATCCCATCCCAGGGATCCCATCCCAGGGATCCCATCCCATCCCATCCCAGGGATCCCATCCAATCCCATCCCATCCCATCCCAGGGATCCCATCCCATCCCAGGGATCCCATCCCAGGGATCCCATCAAATCCCAGGGATCCAATCCCATCCCATCCCAACCCATCCCATCCCATCCCAGGGTTCCAATCACATCCCATCCCAGGGAACCAATCCCATCCCGGGGCTCTCTCCCATCCCATACCATCCCAGGGATCCCATCCCAGCGATCCCTTCCCATCCCATCCCATCCCATCCCATCCCATCCCATCTCAGGGATCCTATCCAAGGGATCCCATCCCATTCCAGGGAACCCATCCCATCCCATCCCATCCCATCCCATCCCATCCCAGGGATCCCATCCCAGGGATCCCATCCCATCCCATCCCAGGGATGCCATCCCATCCCATCCCATCCCATCCCATCCCATCCCATCCCATTCCATCCCATAGCACCCCATCCCATCCATCCCAGGATCCCATCCCATCCCATCCCGTCCCATCCAATCCCAACCCATCCCAGGGATCCCATCCCATCCCATCCCATCCCATCCCATCCCATCCCATCCCATCGATCCCATCCAATCCCAGAGATCCCATCCCATTCCATTGATCCGATCCCATTCCAGGGATTCCATCCCATCCCATCCCATCCCAGCCCATCCAATCCCATCCCGTCTCATCCCATCCCATCCCAGCGATCCCATCCCAAGGATCCCATCCCATCCCGGGGATCCCTCCCATCCCATACCATCCCAGGGATCCCATCCCATCTCATCCCATCCCAGGGATCCCATCCTATCCCATCCCATCTCAGGGATCCTATCCCAGGGATCCCATCCCATTCCACGGAACCCATCACATCCCATCCCATCCCATCCCATCCCATCCCATCCCATCCCATCCCATCCCATCCCATCCCATCCCATCCCATCCCATCCCAGGGATCCCATCCCAGGGATCCCATCCCATCCCAACCCATCCCAGGGATCCCATCCCATCCCATCCCACCCCATCACATCCCAGGGATTCCTTCCCAGGGATCCCATCCCATCCCATCCCATCCCATCCCATCCCATTCCATTCCATCCCAGGGATCCCATCCCATCACATTCCATCCCATCCCAGGGATCCCATCCAATCCCATCCCATCCCATCCCAGGGATCCCATCCCATCCCAGGGATCCCATCCCAGGGATCCCATCAAATCCCAGGGATCCAATCCCATCCCATCCCAACCCATCCCATCCCATCCCAGGGTTCCAATCACATCCCATCCCAGGGAACCAATCCCATCCCGGGGCTCTCTCCCATCCCATACCATCCCAGGGAACCCATCCCAGGGATCCCATCCCATCACAGGGATCCCATCCCAGGGATCCCATCAAATCCCAGGGATCCAATCCCATCCCATCCCAACCCATCCCATCCCATCCCAGGGTTCCAATCACATCCCATCCCAGGGAACCAATCCCATCCCGGGGCTCTCTCCCATCCCATACCATCCCAGGGATCCCATCCCAGCGATCCCTTCCCATCCCATCCCATCCCATCCCATCCCATCCCATCCCATCCCATCTCAGGGATCCTATCCAAGGGATCCCATCCCATTCCAGGGAACCCATCCCATCCCATCCCATCCCATCCCATCCCATCCCATCCCATCCCATCCCAGGGATCCCATCCCAGGGATCCCATCCCATCCCATCCCAGGGATCCCATCCAATCCCATCCCATCCCATCCCAGGGATCCCATCCCATCCCAGGGATCCCATCCCAGGGATCCCATCAAATCCCAGGGATCCAATCCCATCCCATCCCAACCCATCCCATCCCATCCCAGGGTTCCAATCACATCCCATCCCAGGGAACCAATCCCATCCCGGGGCTCTCTCCCATCCCATACCATCCCAGGGATCCCATCCCAGCGATCCCTTCCCATCCCATCCCATCCCATCCCATCCCATCCCATCTCAGGGATCCTATCCAAGGGATCCCATCCCATTCCAGGGAACCCATCCCATCCCATCCCATCCCATCCCATCCCATCCCATCCCATCCCAGGGATCCCATCCCAGGGATCCCATCCCATCCCATCCCAGGGATGCCATCCCATTCCATCCCATTCCATCCCATCCCACCCCATCCCATCGATCCCATCCCATCCCATCCCATCCCATCCCAGGGATCCCAACCTCACCCATGGATCCCATCCCATCCCATCCCAGGGATCCCATTCCGTCCCATCCCATCCCAGGGATCCCATCCCATCCAAGGGATCCCATCCCATCCCAGGGATCCCATCCCAGGGATCCCATCCCATCCTAGCGATCCCATCGCATCCCAATCCCATCCCATCCCATCCCATCCCATCCCATCCCATCCCATCCCATCCCATCCCATCCTATCCCATCCCATCCCATCCCATCCCATCCCATCCCATCCCATCCCATCCCATCCCATCCCAGGGATTCCTTCACATCCCCTCCCAGGGTTCCCATCACGTCCCATCCCATCCCATCCCAGCCCATCCCATCGATCCCATCCCATCCCATCCGATCCCATCCCATCGATCCCATCCAATCCCCGGCTGCCATCCCATCCCATCCCATCCCATCCCATCCCATCCCATCCCATCTGATCCCATCCCATCCCATCCCATCCCATCCCATCCCATCCCATCCCATCCCATCCCAGGGATCCCCTCCCATCCCATCCCATCGATCCCATCCCATCCCATCGATCCCATCCCCTCTCATCCCATCCCATCCCAGGGATCCGATCCCAGGGATCCCATCCCAACCCAGGGATCCCATCCCTTCACATGCCAGGAATCCCATCCCACGCATCCCATCCCAGGGATCCCATCCCATCCCAGGGTTCCAGTCCCAGGGATCCCATCCCATCCTAGGGATCCCATCCCATCCCATCCCATCCCATCCCATCCCATCCCATCCCAGGGATTCCATCCCATCCCAGGGATACCATCCCTTCCCATCCCATCCCAGGGATCCCTTCTCATCCCACCCCACCCCATCCCATCGATCCCATCCCATCCCAGGGATGCCATCCCATCCCATGCCAGGGATCCCATCCCATCCCAGGGATCCCATCCCATCTCATCCGCTCCCATCCCTGGTATCCCATCCCAGGGATCCCATCCCCTCCCAGGGATCCGTGGGATCCCATCCCATCCAATCTCATCCGTTCCCATCCCAGGTGTCCCATCCCAGGCATTCCATCCCATCCCAGGGATCACATCCCAGGGATCCCATCCCATCCCAGGTATCCCATCCACACCCAGGTATCCCATCCCATCCCATCCCAGGCATCCCATCCCATCGCATCCCATCCCATCGCATCCCATCCCATCCCATCCCATCCCATCCCATCCCATCCCATCCCATCCCATCCCATCCCACCCCATCCCATCCCATCCCATCCCATCCCATCCCATCCCATCCCAGGGATTCCTTCACATCCCATTCCAGGGATGCCATCTCATCCCATCCCATCCAATCCCATCCAGGCCCATCCCATCGATCCCATCCCATCCCATCCCATCCCATCCCATCCCATCCCATCCCATCCCATCCCATCCCATCGATCTAATCCAATCCGAGGCTGCCATCCCATCCCATCCCATCCCATCCCATCCCATCCCATCCCATCCCATCCCATCTGATCCCATCCCATCCTAGCGATCCCATCCCATCCCATCCCATCCCATCCCATCCCATCCCATCCCATCCCATCCCAGGGATCCCCTCCCATCCCATCCCATCGATCCCATCCCATCCCATCGATCCCATCCCATCTCATCCCATCCCATCCCATCCCAGGGATCCCATCCCATCTATCCGATCCCAACCCAGGGATCCCATCCCATCCCATCCCATCCCATCCCATCCCATCCCATCCCATCCCATCCCAGCGTTCCAATCACATCCCATCCCATCCAATCCCATCCCATCCCATCTCATCCCATCCCATCCCAGGGATCCCATCCCAGGGAACCCATCCCATCGCGGGGATCTCTCCCATCCCATACCATCCCAGGGAACCCATCCCAGGGATCCCATCCCATCCCAGGGATCCCATCCCATCCCATCCCAGGGATCCCATCCCAGGGATCCCATCACATCCCAGGGATCCCTTCCCATCCCATCCCAACCCATCTCAGGGATCCTATCCAAGGGATCCCATCCCATTCCAGGGAACCCATCCCATCCCATCCCATCCCACCCCAGGGATGCCATCCCATCCCATCCCATTCCACCCCATCCCATCGATCCAATCCCATCCCATCCCATTCCATCCCAGGGATCCCATCCCATTCCATTCCATTCCAGGGATACCATCCCATCTCATCCCAGTGTTCCCATCGCATCCCATGCCATCCCATACCATCCGAGGGATCCCATCCCATACCAGGGATCCCCTCCCATCCCAGGGATCCCATCCCATCCCATCCCATCCCATCCCATCCCATCCCATCCCATGCCATCCCATCCCATCCCATCCCATCCCATCCCATCCCATCCCATCCCATCCCATCCCAGGGATTCCTTCACATCCCCTCCCAGGCTTCCCTTCACGTCCCATCCCGTCCCATCCCAACCCATCGCAGCCCATCCCATCGATCCCATCCCATCCCATCCGATCCCATCCCATCGATCCCATCCAATCCCCGCTGCCATCCCATCCCATGCCATCCCATCCCATCCCATCCCATCCCATCCCATCCCAGGGATCCCATCCCATCCTAGGGATCCCATCCCATCCCATCCCAGGGATTCCAACCCATCCCAGGGATACCATCCCTTCCCATCCCATCCCAGGGATCCCTTCTCATCCCACCCCACCCCATGCCATCGATCCCATCCCATCCCATCCCATCGATCCCATCCCATCCCAGGGATGCCATCCCATCCCATGCCAGGGATCCCATCCCATCCCATCCCATCCCATCCCAGGGATCCCATCCCATATCATCCGCTCCCATCCCTGGTATCCCATCCCAGGGATCCCATCCCATCCCAGGGATCCGTGGGATCCCATCCCATCCAATCTCATCCGTTCCCATCCCAGGTGTCCCATCCCAGGCATTCCATCCCATCCCAGGGATCACATCCCAGGGATCCCATCCCATCCCAGGTATCCCATCCACACCCAGGTATCCCATCCCATCCCAGGCATCCCATCCCAGGCATCCCATCCCATCTCATCCCATCCCATCTCATCCCATCCCATCCCATCCCATCCCATCCCATCCCATCCCATCCCATCCCATCCCAGGGCTCCCATCCCATCGATCCGATCCCATCCCATCCAATCCCATCCCATCCCATCTCATCCCATCCCATCCCAGGGATCCCATCCCATCCAATCCCATCCCATCCCATCTCATCCCATCCCATCCCAGGGATCCCATCACCGGGAAACCATCTCATCCCGGGGATCCCTCCCATCCCATCCCAGGGATCCCATCCCATCCAATCCCATCCCATCCCATCCCATCCCATCCCATCTCAGGGATCCTATCCAAGGGATACCATCCCATTCCAGGGAACCCATCACATCCCATCCCATCCCATCCCATCCCATCCCATCCCAGGGATCCCATCACATCTCATCCCAGGGTTCCCATCCCATCCCATCCCATCCCAGGGATCCCATCCTATCCCAGGGATCCCATCCCATCCAAGGGACCCCATCCCAGGGATCCCATCCCATCCCAGGAATACCATCCCTGCCCATCCCATTTCATTCCATCCCAGGGATCCCATCCCATCCCAGGGATCCCATCCCAGGTATCACATTTCATCCCAGGGATCCCATCCCATCACAGGGATCCCATCCCATCCCAGCGATCCCATCCCATCCCATCCCATCCCATCCCAGGGATCCCATCCCAGGGATCCCATCCCATGCCAACCCATCCCAGGGATCCCATCCCATCCCATCCCACCCCATCACATCCCAGGGATTCCTTCCCAGGGATCCCATCCCATCCCATCCCATCCCATTCCATTCCATCCCAGGGATCCCATTCCATTCCATTCCATCCCAGGGATCCCATCCCATCCCATCCCATCCCATCCCATCCCATCCCATCCCAGGGATCCCCTCCCATCCCATCCCATCGATCCCATCCCATCCCATCGATCCCATCCCATCTCATCCCATCCCATCCCAGGGATCCATTTCCATCGCATCCCATCCCATCGATCCCATCCCATCTCATCCCATTCCATCCCAGGGATCCCATTCCATCCCATCCCATCCCATCCCATCCCATCCCTGGGATCCCATCCCATCTATCCGATCCCAGCCCAGGGATCCAATCCCATCCCATCCCAACCCATCCCATCCCATCCCAGGGTTCCAATCACATCCCATCCCAGCGATCCCATCCCATCCCATCTCATCCCATCCCATCCCAGGGATCCCATCCCAGGGAACCCATCCCATCCCGGGGCTCTCTCCCATCCCATACCATCCCAGGGAACCCATCCCAGGGATCCCATCCCATCACAGGGATCCCATCCCATCCCATCCCAGGGATCCCATCCCAGCGATCCCATCACATCCCAGGGATCCCTTCCCATCCCATCCCATCCCATCCCATCCCATCCCATCTCAGGGATCCTATCCAAGGGATCCCATCCCATTCCAGGGAACCCATCCCATCCCATCCCATCCCATCCCAGGGATCCCATCCCAGGGATCCCATCCCATCCCATCCCTGGGATGCCATCCCATTCCATCCCATTCCATCCCATCCCACCCCATCCCATCCATCCCATCCCATCCCATCCCATCCCATCCCAGGGATCCCATCCCATCCCATCCCTGGGATGCCATCCCATCGATCCCATCCCATCCCATCGATCCCATCCCATCTCATCCCATCCCACCCATCCCATCCCAGGGATCCCATCCCATCTATCCGATCCCAGCCCAGGGATCCCATCCCATCCCATCCCATCCAATCCATCCCATCTCATCCCATCCCATCCCAGAGATCCCATCCCACGGATCCCATCTCAGGGATCCCATCCAATCCCATCCCATCCCCTCCCATCCCATCCCTGGGATCACATCCCAGGAATCCCATCCCATCCCTGGAATCCCATCACAGGGATCCCATCCCATCCCATCCCATCCCATCCCAGCGTTCCAATCACATCCCATCCCATCCAATCCCATCCCATCCCATCTCATCCCATCCCATCCCAGGGATCCCATCCCAGGGAACCCATCCCATCCCGGGGATCTCTCCCATCCCATACCATCCCAGGGAACCCATCCCAGGGATCCCATCCCATCCCAGGGATCCCTTCCCATCCCATCCCATCCCAGGGATCCCATCCCTTGGATCCCATCCCATCCCAGGAATCCCATCCCATCCCATCCCAACCCATCTCAGGGATCCTATCCAAGGGATCCCATCCCATTCCAGGGAACCCATCCCATCCCATCCCATCCCATCCCAGGGATGCCATCCCATCCCATCCCATCCCACCCCATCCCATCGATCCAATCCCATCCCATCCCATCCCATCCCTGGGATCCCATCCTCACCCATGGATCCTATCCCACCCCATCCCATTCCATTCCATCCCAGGGATCCCATCCCATTCCATTCCATCCCAGGGATACCATCCCATCTCATCCCAGTGTTCCCATCGCATCCCATGCCATCCCATACCATCCGAGGGATCCCATCCCATACCAGGGATCCCCTCCCACCCCAGGGATCCCATCCCATGCCATCCCATCCCATCCCATCCCATCCCATGCCATGCCATCCCATCCCATCCCATCCCATCCCATCCCAGGGATTCCTTCACATCCCCTCCCAGGGTTCCCTTCACGTCCCATCCCGTCCCATCCCATCCCATCGCAGCCCATCCCATCGATCCCATCCCATCCCATCCGATCCCATCCCATCGATCCCATCCAATCCCCGCTGCCATCCCATCCCATGCCATCCCATCCCATGCCATCCCATCCCATCCCAGGGATCCCATCCCATCCTAGGGATCCCATCCCATCCCATCCCATCCCAGGGATTCCAACCCATCCCAGGGATACCATCCCTTCCCATCCCATCCCAGGGATCCCTTCTCATCCCACCCCACACCATGCCATCGATCCCATCCCATCCCATCCCATCGATCCCATCCCATCCCAGGGATGCCATCCCATCCCATGCCAGGGATCCCATCCCATCCCATCCCAGGGATCCCATCCCATCTCATCCGCTCCCATCCCTGGTATCCCATCCCAGGGATCCCATCCCATCCCAGGGATCCGTGGGATCCCATCCCATCCCATCTCAGGGATCCTATCCAAGGGATACCATCCCATTCCAGGGAACCCATCACATCCCATCCCATCCCATCCCATCCCAGGGATCCCATCACATCTCATCCCAGGGTTCCCATCCCATCCCATCCCATCCCATCCCAGGGATCCCATCCTATCCCAGGGATCCCATCCCATCCAAGGGACCCCATCCCAGGGATCCCATCCCATCCCAGGAATACCATCCCTGCCCATCCAATTTCATTCCATCCCAGGGATCCTATCCCATCCCAGGGATCCCATCCCAGGTATCACATTTCATCCCAGGGATCCCATCCCATCACAGGGATCCCATCCCATCCCATCCATCCCATCCCATCCCATTCCAGGTGTCCCATCCCTGGCATCCCATCCCATCCCAGGGATCCCATCCCATCCCATGCCATCTCATCCCATCCCATTCCAGGTGTCCCATCCCTGGCATCCCATCCCATCCCAGGGATCCCATCCCAGGGATCCCATCCCAGGGATCCCATCCCATCCCAGAGATCCCATCCACACCCAAGAACCCCATCCCATCCCATCCCATCCCATCCCATCCCAGGGATCCCATCCCATCCCATCCCAGGGATTCCAACATATCCCATCCCATCCCCGGGATCCCATCACATCCCATCTCATCCCATCCCATTTCAGGTGTCACATCCCTGGCATCCCATCCCATCCCAGGGATCCCATCCCAGGGATCCCATCCCAGGGATCCCATCCCATAGATCCCATCCACACCCAGGAACCCCATCCCATCCCATCCCAGGGATCCCATCCCATCCCACCCCATCCCATCGATCCCATCCCATCCCATCCCAGGGATCCCATCCCTTCCCAGGGATCCCATCCCATCCCAGGGATCATATCCCATCCCATCCCATCCCATCCCAGGGATCGCATCCTATCTCATCCCATCCCATCCCAGGGATCCCATCCCAGGGATCCCATCCCAGGGATCCCAGGGATCCAATCTCATCCCAGGGATCCCATCCCATCCCATCACTTCCCATCCCAGGAATCCCATCCCACGCATCCCATCCCATACCATCCTGTCCCATCCCAGGGATCCCATCCCATCCCAGGGATCCCATCCCATGCCAGGGATCCCTTCTCATCCTATCCCATCCCATCCCATCCCACCCCATCCCACCGATCCCACCCCATCCCATCCCATCCCACTGATCCCACCCCATCGATGCCATCCCATCCCATCCCAGGGATCCCATTCCGTCCCATCCCATCCCAGGGATCACATCCCATCTCATCCCATCCCATCCCAGGTATCCCATCCCAGGGATCCCCTCCCATCCCAGGGATCCCAGGGATGCCATCCCATCCCAGGGATCCCATCCAATCCCATCCCATCTCATCCCTTCCCATCCCAGGTGTCCCATCCCTGGCATCCCATCCCATCGCTGGGATCCCATCCCAGGGATCCCATCCCATCCCATGCCATCCCATCCCATCCATTCCAGGATTCCAATCCCATCCCATCCCAGGTATCCCATCCCATCCAATCCCATCCCATCCCAGGGATCCCATCCCATCCCATCCCAGGGATCCCATCCCATCCCATCTCATCCTCGCGATCCCATCCCATCCCATCCCATCGATCCCATCCCATCCAAGCGATCCCATCCCATCCCATCCCATCCCATCGATCCCATCCCATCCCAGCGATCCCATCCCATCCCATCCCATCCCATCCCATCCCACCCCATCCCACCGATCCCATCCCATCCCATCCCATCCCATCCCATCCCATCCCACCCCATCCCACCGATCCCATCCCATCCCATTCCGTCCCATCCCATCCCATCCCATTCCATCCCATCCCATCCCAGGTATCCCATCCCATTCCATCCCATCCCATCCCAGGTATCCCATCCCAGGGATCCCCTCCCATCGAATCCCCTCCCACGGATCCCAACCCATCCCAAGGATCCCATCCCATCCCATCTCATCCCATCCCATCCCAGGTATCCCATCCCATCCCATCCCATCGATCCCATCCCATCCCAGCGATCCCATCCCATCTCATCCCATCCCATCCCAGCGATCCCATCCCATTCCATTGATCCGATCCCATTCCAGGGATTCCATCGCATCCCATCCCATCCCAGGGTTCCAATCTCATCCCATCCCATCCAATCCCATCCCGTCTCATCCCATCCCATCCCAGCGTTCCCATCCCAGGGATCCCATCCCATACCGGGGATCCCTCCCATCCCATACCATGCCAGGGAACCCATCCCAGGGATCTCATCCCATCCCAGTGATCCCATCCCTTCTCATCCCATCCCAGGGATCCCATCCAATCCCATCCCATCTCAGGGATCCTATCCCAGGGATCCCATCCCATTCCAGGGAACCCATCGCATCCCATCCCATCCCATCCCATCCCATCCCATCCCATCCCATCCCATCCCATCCCAGGGATCCCATCCCATCCCATCCCAGGTATCCCATCCCATCCCACCCCATCACATCCCAGGGATTCCATCCCTTCCCATCCCTGGGATCCCTTCTCATCCCATCCCCTCCCATCCCATCCCATCCCATCGATCCCATCCCATCCCATTCCATCCCATCTATCCCATCCCATCCCAGGCATGCCATTCCATCCCATCCCATCCCATCCCATCCCAGGGATGCCATCCCATCTCATCCCATCCCATCCGAGGTATCCCATCCCAGGGATCCCATCCCATCCCAGGGATTCCAGGGATCCCATCCCATCCCAGGGATCCCATCCCATCCCATCTCATCCCATCCCATCACAGGTGTCCCATCCCAGGGATGCCATCCCATCCCAGGGATCCCATCCCAGGGATCCCATCCCATCCCAGAGATCCCATCCACACCCAGGAACCCCATCCCATCCCATCCCAGGGATGCCATCCCATCCCATCCCTTCCCATCCCAGGGATTCCATCACATCCCATCCCAGGGATCCCATCCCATCCCATCCCATCCCATCCCATAGCTCCCATCCAATCCCATCCATCCCATCCCATCTCATCCCATCCCAGCGGTCCCATCCCATTCCATTGATCCGATCCCATTCCAGGGATTCCATCCCATCCCATCCCAGGGTTCCAATCACATCCCATCCCATCCAATCCCATCCCGTCTCATCCCATCCCATCTCATCCCATCACAGGGATCCCAGCCAATCCCATCCCATCTCAGGGATCCTATCCCAGGGATCCCATCCCATTCCAGGGAACCCATCACATCCCATCCCATCCCAGGGATCCCATCCCAGGGATCCCATCCCATCCCAGGTATCCCATCCCATCCCATCCCACCCCCCCACATCCCAGGGATTCCATCCCTTCCCATCCCAGGGATCCCTTCTCATCCCATCCCCTCCCATCCCATCCCATCTGTCCTGGGGTACAATGCAAAAATGTGTATTCTATCACCATCTGTTAAAATGTGGGAGGGGTGGTGATCCTTATCTCTGTGGGAGATATCCTCTGCTGATGTGCCATCTGATAAGATGGGGGGGGTGATCATCGTTATCTATTCACAACCCATCCTTCCTCCAGAAGATATATTCCGTTAATGGGCCATTAAGTCCTATTGTGTGACTGATAAGATTACATCACCCCATTGGGAGATGCCCCAACCAGGGGCAGGAGCCAAGCCTTTCCTACCTTGATAAAAAACTGGGGTTTGGGACCCAAGGGCAGACCTTTCTACTGGATCCCAGAGGAAAGTTGGACCTTTTTCCACATCATTGCTGGATCTTGGGAGGAAAACTGCACCTTCTACAGGAGCACTGCTTCAACAGAACCACATCTGTCATCCAGGAGGACTGCAGCCACCATTTATACAGACTGTGACCAACACCCTGACTGACAGGGTGTCAGGTTGTATTTCTGACTGTGTTGGTGGTTGTTTCTTTTATATTATTGCATGTATTTTATTCTTTTCTCTTTTCTCCTATTAAATTGTATTACTGACTTGGAGTCTCACACTGGTTTTACTTTCAAACCAACACACCATCCCATTCCATCCCATCCCATCCCACCCCATCCCATCGATCCCATCCCATCCCATTCCATTCCATGTATCCCATCCCATCCCATCCCATCCCATCCCATCCCATCCCAGGGATGCCATCCTATCCCATCCCAGGGATGCCATCCCATCCCATCATATCCCATCCAATCCCATCCCATCCCAGGGATCCCATCCCATCTCATACCATCCCATCCCAGGTATCCCATCCCAGGGATCCCATCCCATCCCAGGGATTCCAGGGATCCCATCCCATCCCAGGGATCCCATCCCATCCCATCCCATCCCATCTCATCCCATCCCATCCCAGGTGTCCCATCCCTGGCATCCCATCCCATCCCATCCCAGGGATCCCATCCCAGGGATCCCATCCCATCCCAGAGATCCCATCCACACCCAGGAAGAGCATCCCATCCCATCCCATCCCATCCCATCCCAGGGATCCCATCACATCCCAGCCCATCCCATCCCCGGGATTCCAACACATCCCATCCCATCCCACCCCATCCCATCGATCCCATCCCATCCCATCCCATCCCATCCCATCCCATCCCATCCCATCCCATCCCATCCCATCGATCCCATCCCATCCCAGGCTGCCATCCCATCCCTTCCCAGGGATCCCATCCCATCCCATCCCATCCCATCCCAGGGATCCCATCCCATCTCATCCCATCCCATCCCAGGGATCCCATCCCAGGGATCCCATCCCAAAGATCCCAGGGATCCCATCTCATCCCAGGGATCCCATGCCATCCCATCCCTTCCCATCCCAGGAATCCCATCCCAGGCATCCCATCCCATCCCATCCCAGGGATCCCATCCCAGGGATACCATCTCATTCCATGGATCCCATCCACCCCCATGGATCCCATCCCATCACATCCCATTCCATTACATCCCAGGGATCCCATCCCTTCCCAGCGATCCCATCCCATGCCAGGGATCATATCCCATCCCATCCCATCCCGTCCCAGCCCATGCCATCCCATCCCATCCCATCCCAGGGATCCCATCCCATCCCATCCCAGGAATCCCATCCCAGGACTCCCATCCCATACCATCCTGTCCCATCACAGGGATCCCATCCCATCCCAGGGATCCCAGCCCATCCCAGGGATTCCTTCCCTTCCCATCCCAGGGATCCCTTCACATCACATCCCATCCCATCCCATCCCACCCCATCCCATCGATCCCATCCCATCCCATCCCATCACATCCCAGTGATACCATCCCATCCCAGGGATGCCATCCCATCCCATCCCATCCCATCCCATCCCATCCCAGGGATCCCATCTCATCCCATCCCATCCCAGGTATCCCATCCCAGGGATCCCATCCCATCCCATCCCATCTCATCCCTTCCCATCCCAGGTGTCCCATCCCTGGCATCCCATCCCATCCCAGGGATCCCATCCCAGGGATCCCATCCACACCCAGGAATCCCATCCCATCCCATCCCATCCCATCCCATTCCATCCCATAGCACCCCATCCCATCCATCCCAGGATCCCATCCCATCCCATCCCGTCCCATCACATCCCAACCCATCCCAGGGATCCCATCCCATCCCATCCCATCCCATCCCAGGGATCCCATCCCATCCCATCCCATCCCATCCCAGGGATCCCATCCCATCCCATCCCATCCCATCGATCCCATCCAATCCCAGCGATCCCATCCCATTCCATTGATCCGATCCCATTCCAGGGATTCCATCCCATCCCATCCCATCCCAGCCCATCCAATCCCATCCCGTCTCATCCCATCCCATCCCAGCGATCCCATCCCAAGGATCCCATCCCATCCCGGGGATCCCTCCCATCCCATACCATCCCAGGGATCCCATCCCATCTCATCCCATCCCAGGGATCCCATCCTATCCCATCCCATCTCAGGGATCCTATCCCAGGGATCCCATCCCATTCCACGGAA
The DNA here is from genome assembly GCF_052056855.1 of Sturnus vulgaris. Taxonomy (NCBI): domain Eukaryota; kingdom Metazoa; phylum Chordata; class Aves; order Passeriformes; family Sturnidae; genus Sturnus; species Sturnus vulgaris. The sequence goes on from NC_142282.1 coordinate 68,923,676, forward strand.
CCCATCACATCACATCCCATCCCATCCCATCCCATCCCATCCCATCCCATCCCAGGGATCCCATCCCATCCCATCCCATCCCACCCCATCACATCCCAGGGATTCCTTCCCAGGGATCCCATCACATCCCATCCCATCCCATCCCATCCCATTCCATTCCATCCCAGGGATCCCATCCCATTCCATTCCATCCCAGGGATCCCATCCCATCACATTCCATCCCATCCCAGGGATCCCATCCCATCCCAGGGATCCCATCCCAGGGATCCCATCAAATCCCAGGGATCCAATCCCATCCCATCCCAACCCATCCCATCCCATCCCAGGGTTCCAATCACATCCCATCCCAGCGATCCCATCCCATCCCATCTCATCCCATCCCATCCCAGGGATCCCATCCCAGGGAACCCATCCCATCCCGGGGCTCTCTCCCATCCCATACCATCCCAGGGAACCCATCCCAGGGATCCCATCCCATCACAGGGATCCCATCCCATCCCATCCCAGGGATCCCATCCCAGCGATCCCTTCCCATCCCATCCCATCCCATCCCATCCCATCCCATCCCATCTCAGGGATCCTATCAAAGGGATCCCATCCCATTCCAGGGAACCCATCCCATCCCATCCCATCCCATCCCATCCCATCCCAGGGATCCCATCCCAGGGATCCCATCACATCCCATCCCAGGGATGCCATCCCATTCCATCCCATTCCATCCCATCCCACCCCATCCCATGGATCCCATCCCATCCCATCCCATCCCAGGTATCCCAACCTCACCCATGGATCCCATCCCATCCCATCCCAGGGATCCCATTCCGTCCCATCCCATCCCAGGGATCCCATCCGATCCAAGGGATCCCATCCCATCCCAGGGATCCCATCCCAGGGATCCCATCCCATCCTAGCGATCCCATCGCATCCCAATCCCATCCCATCCCATCCCATCCCATCCCATCCTATCCCATCCCATCCCATCCCATCCCATCCCATCCCATCCCATCCCATCCCATCCCATCCCAGGGATTCCTTCACATCCCCTCCCAGGGTTCCCATCACGTCCCATCCCATCCCATCCCAGCCCATCCCATCGATCCCATCCCATCCCATCCGATCTCATCCCATCGATCCCATCCAATCCCCGGCTGCCATCCCATCCCATGCCATCCCATCCCATCCCATCCCATCCCATCCCATCCCATCCCATCCCATCCCATCCCTTCCCAGGGATCCCATCCCCAATCATCCCATCCCATCCCATCCCAGGGATCCGATCCCAGGGATCCCATCCCAACCCAGGGATCCCATCCCTTCACATGCCAGGAATCCCATCCCACGCATCTCATCCCAGGGATCCCATCCCATCCCAGGGTTCCAGTCCCAGGGATCCCATCCCATCCTAGGGATCCCATCCCATCCCATCCCATCCCATCCCATCCCATCCCAGGGATTCCATCCCATCCCAGGGATACCATCCCTTCCCATCCCATCCCAGGGATGCCTTCTCATCCCACCCCACCCCATCCCATCGATCCCATCCCATCCCAGGGATGCCATCCCATCCCATGCCAGGGATCCCATCCCATGCCAGGGATCCCATCCCATCTCATCCGCTCCCATCCCTGGTATCCCATCCCAGGGATCCCATCCCATCCCAGGGATCCGTGGGATCCCATCCCATCCAATCTCATCCGTTCCCATCCCAGGTGTCCCATCCCAGGCATTCCATCCCATCCCAGGGATCACATCCCAGGGATCCCATCCCATCCCAGGTATCCCATCCACACCCAGGTATCCCATCCCATCCCATCCCAGGCATCCCATCCCATCCCATCCCATCTCATCCCATCCCATCTCATCCCATCCCATCCCATCCCATCCCATCCCATCCCATCCCATCCCATCCCAGGGATCCCATCCCATCGATCCGATCCCATCCCATCCAATCCCATCCCATCCCATCTCATCCCATCCCATCCCAGGGATCCCATCCCATCCAATCCCATCCCATCCCATCTCATCCCATCCCATCCCAGGGATCCCATCACCGGGAAACCATCTCATCCCGGGGATCCCTCCCATCCCATCCCATCCCTGGGATCCCATCCCATCCCAGGGATCCCATCCCATCCCAGGGATCCCATCCCAGGGATCCCATCACATTCCAGGGATCTCTTCCCATCCCATCCCATCCCATCCCATCCCATCCCATCCCATCCCATCTCAGGGATCCTATCCAAGGGATACCATCCCATTCCAGGGAACCCATCCCATCCCATCCCATCCCATCCCAGGGATCCCATCACATCTCATCCCAGGGTTCCCATCCCATCCCATCCCATCCCAGGGATCCCATCCTATCCCAGGGATCCCATCCCATCCAAGGGACCCCATCCCAGGGATCCCATCCCATCCCAGGAATACCATCCCTGCCCATCCCATTTCATTCCATCCCAGGGATCCCATCCCAGGGATCCCATCCCATCCCAGGGATCCCATCCCAGGTATCACATTTCATCCCAGGGATCCCATCCCATCACAGGGATCCCATCCCATCCTAGCGATCCCATCCCATCCCATCCCATCCCATCCCATCCCATCCCATCCCAGGGATCCCATCCCAGGGATCCCATCCCATCCCAACCCATCCCAGGGATCCCATCCCATCCCATCCCACCCCATCACATCCCAGGGATTCCTTCCCAGGGATCCCATCCCATCCCATCCCATCCCATTCCATTCCATCCCAGAGGTCCCATCCCATTCCATTCCATCCCAGGGATCCCATCCCATCCCATTCCATCCCATCCCAGGGATCCCATCCAATCCCATCCCATCCCATTCCAGGGATCCCATCCCATCCCAGGGATCCCATCCCATCCCAGGGATCCCATCCCAGGGATCCCATCAAATCCCAGGGATCCAATTCCATCGCATCCCATCCCATCGATCCCATCCCATCTCATCCCATTCCATCCCAGGGATCCCATTCCATCCCATCCCATCCCTGGGATCCCATCCCATCTATCCGATCCCAGCCCAGGGATCCAATCCCATCCCATCCCAACCCATCCCATCCCATCCCAGGGTTCCAATCACATCCCATCCCAGCGATCCCAGCCCATCCCATCTCATCCCATCCCATCCCAGGGATCCCATCCCAGGGAACCCATCCCATCCCGGGGATCTCTCCCATCCCATACCATCCCAGGGAACCCATCCCAGGGATCCCATCCCATCACAGGGATCCCATCCCATCCCATCCCAGGGATCCCATCCCAGCGATCCCATCACATCCCAGGGATCCCTTCCCATCCCATCCCATCCCATCCCATCCCATCCCATCCCATCTCAGGGATCCTATCCAAGGGATCCCATCCCATTCGAGGGAACCCATCCCATCCCATCCCATCCCATCCCATCCCATCCCATCCCATCCCATCCCATCCCAGGGATCCCATCCCAGGGATCCCATCCCATCCCAGGGATGCCATCCCATCCCATGCCAGGGATCCCATCCCATCCCAGGGATCCCATCCCATCTCATCCGCTCCCATCCCTGGTATCCCATCCCAGGGATCCCATCCCATCCCAGGGATCCGTGGGATCCCATCACATCCAATCTCATCCGTTCCCATCCCAGGTGTCCCATCCCAGGCATTCCATCCCATCCCAGGGATCACATCCCAGGGATCCCATCCCATCCCAGGTATCCCATCCACACCCAGGTATCCCATCCCATCCCATCCCAGGCATCCCATCCCATCGCATCCCATCCCATCCCATCCAATCCCATCCCATCCCATCCCAGGGATTCCTTCACATCCCATCCCAGGGATCCCATCTCATCCCATCCCATCCAATCCCATCCAGGCCCATCCCATCGATCCCATCCCATCCCATCCCATCCCATCCCATCCCATCCCATCCCATCGATCTAATCCAATCCGAGGCTGCCATCCCATCCCATCCCATCCCATCCCATCTGGTCCCATCCCATCCTAGCGATCCCATCCCATACCATCCCATCCCATCCCATCCCAGGGAACCCCTCCCATCCCATCCCATCGATCCCATCCCATCCCATCGATCCCATCCCATCTCATCCCATCCCATCCCATCCCAGGGATCCCATCCCATCTATCCGATCCCAGCCCAGGGATCCCATCCCATCCCATCCCATCCCATCCCATCCCATCCCATCCCAGCGTTCCAATCACATCCCATCCCATCCAAACCCATCCCATCCCATCTCATCCCATCCCATCCCAGGGATCCCATCCCAGGGAACCCATCCCATCCCGGGGATCTCTCCCATCCCATACCATCCCAGGGAACCCATTCCAGGGATCCCATCCCATCCCAGGGATCCCATCCCATCCCATCCCATCCCATCCCATCCCAGGGATCCCATCCCAGGGATCCCATCACATCCCAGGGATCCCTTCCCATCCCATCCCAACCCATCTCAGGGATCCTATCCAAGGGATCCCATCCCATTCCAGGGAACCCATCCCATCCCATCCCATCTCATCCCATCCCAGGGATGCCATCCCATCCCATCCCATCCCACCCCATCCCATCGATCCAATCCCATCCCATCCCATCCCATCCCATCCCATCCCTGGGATCCCATCCTCACCCATGGATCCTATCCCACCCCATCCCATTCCATTCCATCCCAGGGATCCCATCCCATTCCATTCCATCCCAGGGATACCATCCCATCTCATCCCAGTGTTCCCATCGCATCCCATGCCATCCCATACCATCCGAGGGATCCCATCCCATACCAGGGATCCCCTCCCATCCCAGGGATCCCATCCCATCCCATCGCATCCCATCCCATCCCATCCCATCGCATCCCATCCCATCCCATCCCATCCCATCCCATCCCATCCCATCCCATCCCATCCCATCCCATCCCATCCTATCCCATCCCATCCCATGCCATCCCATCCCATCCCATCCCATCCCATCCCATCCCATCCCATCCCATCCCATCCCATCCCATCCCATCCCATCCCAGGGATTCCTTCACATCCCCTCCCAGGGTTCCCATCACGTCCCATCCCATCCCATCCCATCCCATCCCATCCCATCCCAGCCCATCCCATCGATCCCATCCCATCCCATCCCATCCGATCCCATCCCATCGATCCCATCCAATCGCCGCTGCCATCCCATCCCATGCCATCCCATCCCATCCCAGGGATCCCATCCCATCCCAGGGATCCCATCCCATCCCATCCCATCCCATCCTTGCGATCCCATCCCATCCCATCCCATCCCAGGGATCCCCTCCCATCCCATCCCATCGATCCCATCCCATCTCATCCCATCCCATCCCAGGGATCCATTTCCATCGCATCCCATCCCATCGATCCCATCCCATCTCATCCCATTCCATCCCAGGGATCCCATTCCATTCCATCCCATCCCATCCCATCCCATCCCTGGGATCCCATCCCATCTATCCGATCCCAGCCCAGGGATCCAATCCCATCCCTACCCATCCCATCCCAGGGTTCCAATCACATCCCATCCCAGCGATCCCATCCCATCCCATCTCATCCCATCCCATCCCAGGGATCCCATCCCAGGGAACCCATCCCATCCTGGGGATCTCTCCCAGCCCATCCCATCCCAGGGAACCCATCCCAGGGATCCCATCCCATCACAGGGATCCCATCCCATCCCATCCCAGGGATCCCATCCCAGCGATCCCATCACATCCCAGGGATCCCTTCCCATCCCATCCCATCCCATCCCATCCCATCCCATCCCATCTCAGGGATCCTATCCAAGGGATCCCATCCCATTCCAGGGAACCCATCCCATCCCATCCCATCCCATCCCATCCCATCCCATCCCATCCCAGGGATCCCATCCCAGGGATCCCATCCCATCCCATCCCAGGGATGCCATCCCATCGATCCGATCCCATCCCATCCAATCCCATCCCATCCCATCTCATCCCATCCCATCCCAGGGATCCCATCCCATCCAATCCCATCCCATCCCATCTCATCCCATCCCATCCCAGGGATCCCATCACCGGGAAACCATCTCATCCCGGGGATCCCTCCCATCCCATCCCATCCCTGGGATCCCATCCCATCCCAGGGATCCCATCCCATCCCAGGGATCCCATCCCAGGGATCCCATCACATTCCAGGGATCTCTTCCCATCCCATCCCATCCCATCCCATCCCATCTCAGGGATCCTATCCAAGGGATACCATCCCATTCCAGGGAACCCATCCCATCCCATCCCATCCCATCCCATCCCATCCCAGGGATCCCATCACATCTCATCCCAGGGTTCCCATCCCATCCCATCCCATCCCAGGGATCCCATCCTATCCCAGGGATCCCATCCCATCCAAGGGACCCCATCCCAGGGATCCCATCCCATCCCAGGAATACCATCCCTGCCCATCCCATTTCATTCCATCCCAGGGATCCCATCCCAGGGATCCCATCCCATCCCAGGGATCCCATCCCAGGTATCACATTTCATCCCAGGGATCCCATCCCATCACAGGGATCCCATCCCATCCTAGCGATCCCATCCCATCCCATCCCATCCCATCCCATCCCATCCCATCCCAGGGATCCCATCCCAGGGATCCCATCCCATCCCAACCCATCCCAGGGATCCCATCCCATCCCATCCCACCCCATCACATCCCAGGGATTCCTTCCCAGGGATCCCATCCCATCCCATCCCATCCCATTCCATTCCATTCCATCCCAGGGATCCCATCCCATTCCATTCCATCCCAGGGATCCCATCCCATCCCATTCCATCCCATCCCAGGGATCCCATCCAATCCCATCCCATCCCATTCCAGGGATCCCATCCCATCCCAGGGATCCCATCCCATCCCAGGGATCCCATCCCAGGGATCCCATCAAATCCCAGGGATCCCATCCCATCCCATCCCATCCCATCCCAGGGATCCCATCCCATCCCATCCCATCCCATCCCATCCCATCCTAGCGATCCCATCCCATCCCATCCCATCCCATCCCAGGGATCCCCTCCCATCCCATCCCATCGATCCCATCCCATCCCATCGATCCCATCCCATCTCATCCCATCCCATCCCAGGGATCCAATTCCATCGCATCCCATCCCATCGATCCCATCCCATCTCATCCCATTCCATCCCAGGGATCCCATTCCATCCCATCCCATCCCTGGGATCCCATCCCATCTATCCGATCCCAGCCCAGGGATCCAATCCCATCCCATCCCAACCCATCCCATCCCATCCCAGGGTTCCAATCACATCCCATCCCAGCGATCCCAGCCCATCCCATCTCATCCCATCCCATCCCAGGGATCCCATCCCAGGGAACCCATCCCATCCCGGGGATCTCTCCCATCCCATACAATCCCAGGGAACCCATCCCAGGGATCCCATCCCATCAGAGGGATCCCATCCCATCCCATCCCAGGGATCCCATCCCAGCGATCCCATCACATCCCAGGGATCCCTTCCCATCCCATCCCATCCCATCCCATCCCATCCCATCCCATCCCATCTCAGGGATCCTATCCAAGGGATCCCATCCCATTCCAGGGAACCCATCCCATCCCATCCCATCCCATCCCATCCCATCCCATCCCATCCCATCCCATCCCAGGGATCCCATCCCAGGGATCCCATCCCATCCCAGGGATGCCATCCCATCCCATGCCAGGGATCCCATCCCATCCCAGGGATCCCATCGCATCTCATCCGCTCCCATCCCTGGTATCCCATCCCAGGGATCCCATCCCATCCCAGGGATCCGTGGGATCCCATCCCATCCAATCTCATCCGTTCCCATCCCAGGTGTCCCATCCCAGGCATTCCATCCCATCCCAGGGATCACATCCCAGGGATCCCATCCCATCCCAGGTATCCCATCCACACCCAGGTATCCCATCCCATCCCATCCCAGGCATCCCATCCCATCGCATCCCATCCCATCCCATCCAATCCCATCCCATCCCAGGGATCCCATCTCATCCCATCCCATCCAATCCCATCCAGGCCCATCCCATCGATCCCATCCCATCCCATCCCATCCCATCCCATCCCATCCCATCCCATCGATCTAATCCAATCCGAGGCTGCCATCCCATCCCATCCCATCCCATCCCATCTGGTCCCATCCCATCCTAGCGATCCCATCCCATACCATCCCATCCCATCCCATCCCAGGGAACCCCTCCCATCCCATCCCATCGATCCCATCCCATCCCATCGATCCCATCCCATCTCATCCCATCCCATCCCAGGGATCCCATCCCATCTATCCGATCCCAGCCCAGGGATCCCATCCCATCCCATCCCATCCCATCCCATCCCATCCCATCCCATCCCATCCCAGCGTTCCAATCACATCCCATCCCATCCAATCCCATCCCATCCCATCTCATCCCATCCCATCCCAGGGATCCCATCCCAGGGAACCCATCCAATCCCGGGGATCTCTCCCATCCCATACCATCCCAGGGAACCCATTCCAGGGATCCCATCCCATCCCAGGGATCCCATCCCATCCCATCCCATCCCAGGGATCCCATCCCAGGGATCCCATCACATCCCAGGGATCCCTTCCCATCCCATCCCATCCCAACCCATCTCAGGGATCCTATCCAAGGGATCCCATCCCATTCCAGGGAACCCATCCCATCCCATCCCATCTCATCCCATCCCAGGGATGCCATCCCATCCCATCCCATCCCACCCCATCCCATCGATCCAATCCCATCCCATCCCATCCCTGGGATCCCATCCTCACCCATGGATCCTATCCCACCCCATCCCATTCCATTCCATCCCAGGGATCCCATCCCATTCCATTCCATCCCAGGGATACCATCCCATCTCATCCCAGTGTTCCCATCGCATCCCATGCCATCCCATACCATCCGAGGGATCCCATCCCATACCAGGGATCCCCTCCCATCCCAGGGATCCCATCCCATCCCATCGCATCCCATCCCATCGCATCCCATCCCATCCCATCCCATCCCATCCCATCCCATCCCATCCCATCCCATCCCATCCCATCCCATCCCATCCTATCCCATCCCATCCCATCCCATGCCATCCCATCCCATGCCATCCCATCCCATCCCATCCCATCCCATCCCATCCCATCCCAGGGATTCCTTCACATCCCCTCCCAGGGTTCCCATCACGTCCCATCCCATCCCATCCCATCCCATCCCATCCCATCCCAGCCCATCCCATCGATCCCATCCCATCCCATCCCATCCGATCCCATCCCATCGATCCCATCCAATCGCCGCTGCCATCCCATCCCATCCCATGCCATCCCATCCCATCCCAGGGATCCCATCCCATCCCAGGGATCCCATCCCATCCCATCCCATCCCATCCTTGCGATCCCATCCCATCCCATCCCATCCCAGGGATCCCCTCCCATCCCATCCCATCGATCCCATCCCATCTCATCCCATCCCATCCCAGGGATCCATTTCCATCGCATCCCATCCCATCGATCCCATCCCATCTCATCCCATTCCATCCCAGGGATCCCATTCCATTCCATCCCATCCCATCCCATCCCATCCCTGGGATCCCATCCCATCTATCCGATCCCAGCCCAGGGATCCAATCCCATCCCATCCCTACCCATCCCATCCCATCCCAGGGTTCCAATCACATCCCATCCCAGCGATCCCATCTCATCCCATCTCATCCCATCCCATCCCAGGGATCCCATCCCAGGGAACCCATCCCATCCCGGGGATCTCTCCCATCCCATCCCATCCCAGGGAACCCATCCCAGGGATCCCATCCCATCACAGGGATCCCATCCCATCCCATCCCAGGGATCCCATCCCAGCGATCCCATCACATCCCAGGGATCCCTTCCCATCCCATCCCATCCCATCCCATCCCATCCCATCCCATCCCATCCCATCCCATCTCAGGGATCCTATCCAAGGGATCCCATCCCATTCCAGGGAACCCATCCCATCCCATCCCATCCCATCCCATCCCATCCCAGGGATCCCATCCCAGGGATCCCATCCCATCCCATCCCAGGGATGCCATCCCATTCCATCCCATTCCATCCCATCCCACCCCATCCCATCGATCCCATCCCATCCCATCCCATCCCATCCCATCCCAGGGATCCCATCCTCACCCATGAATCCCATCCCATCCCATCCCATCCCATCCCATCCCTGGGATCCCATTCCGTCCCATCCCATCCCAGGGATCCCATCCCATCCAAGGGATCCCATCCCATCCCAGGGATCCCATCCCTGGGATCCCATCCCATCCTAGCGATCCCATCGCATCCCAATCCCATCCCATCCCATCCCATCCCATCCCAGCCCATCCCATCCCATCCCATCCCATCCCATCCCATCCCATCCCATCCCAGGGATCCAATCCCAGGGATCCCAACCCATACCAGAGATCCCATCCCATCACAGGGAACCCATACCATCCCATACCATCGATCCAAAGCCATCTCAGGGATGCCATCCCATCCCAGGGATCCCATCCCATCCTATCCCATCCCATCCCAGGGATCCCATCCCAGGGATCCCATCAAATCCCAGGGATCCCATCCCATGCCATCCCATCCAATCCCATACCATCCCATCCCCGGGATCCTATCCCAGGGGTCCCATCCCATTCAAGGGATCCCATCCCATCACATCACATCCCATCCCATCCCATCCCATCCAATCCCAGCGATCCCATCCCATCCCATACCAGGGATCACCTCCCATCCCATCCCATCGTTCCCATCCCATCCCATCGATCCCATCCCATCCCATCGATCCCATCCCATCTCATCCCATCCCATCTCATCCCATCCCATCCCATCCCATCCCAGGGATCCCATCCCATCGATCCGATCCCATCCCATCCAATCCCATCTCATCCCATCCCATCCCAGGGATCCCATCCCATCCCATCCCATCCCAGGGATGCCATCCCATCCCATCCCATCCCATCCCAGGGATCCCATCCCATCCCAGGGATCCCATCCCAGGGATCCCATCACATTCCAGGGATCCCTTCCCATCCCATCTCATCCCATCCCATCCCATCCCATCTCAGGGATCCTATCCAAGGGATACCATCCCATTCCAGGGATCCCATCCCAGGGAACCCATCCCAGGGATCCCATCCCATCTCATCCCAGGGTTCCCATCCCATCCCATCCAATCCCATCCCAGGGATCCCATCCTATCCCAGGGATCCCATCCAAGGGATCCCATCCCAGGGATCCCATCCCATCCCAGGAATACCATCCCTGCCCATCCCATTTCATTCCATCCCAGGGATCCCATCCCATCGATCCGATCCCATCCCATCCAATCCCATCCCAGGTATCACATTTCATCCCAGGGATCCCATCCCATCACAGGGATCCCATCCCATCCTAGCGATCCCATCCCATCCCATCCCATCCCATCCCATCGATCCCATCCCAGGTATCCCATCCCATCTCATCCTAGGGTTCCCATCCCATCCAACCCAGGTATCCCATCCCATCGATCCCATCCCATCCAATGGATCCCATCCCATCCCATCCCATCTATCCAAACGCATCCCAGGGATGCCATCCCATCCCAGGGACCCCATCCCATCCAACCCCTCCCAACCCAGGGATCCCAACCCAGGGATCCCATCCCATCCCAGGGATCCCATCCCATCTCATCCCAGGGTTCCCATCCCATCCCATCCAGGGGATCCCATCCCATCCCATCGATCCCATCCCATCCCATCGATCCCATCCCATCCCATCTCATCCCATCCCATCCCAGGGATCCCATCCCATCCCAGGGATCCCATCCCATCCCATCCCATCCCATCCCATCCCAGGGATCCCATCCCAGGGATCCCATCCCAGGGATCCCATCCCATCCCATCCCAGGGATTCCATCCCATCCCATCCCACCCCATCCTAGCGATCCCCTCCCATCCCATCGCATCCCATCGCATCCCATCCCATCCCAGGGATTCCATCCCATCCCATCCCATCCCATCCCAGGGATCCCATCCCATGTAAGGACTCCCATCCCATCCCGTCCCATCCCATCCCATGCCATCCCATCCCATCCCATCCCATCTCATCCCTTCCCATCCCATCCCTGGAATCCCATCCAAGGACTCCCATCCCATCCCATCCCAGGGATCCCATCCCATTCCTTGGATCCCATCCCAAGGATCCCATCCCAGGGATCCCCTTCTAGGGATCCCATCCCAGGTATCCCCTCCCATTCCAGGGATCCCATCCCAGGGATCCCATCCCAGGGATCCCATCCCATCCCAGGGATCCCATCCCAGGGATCCTATCTGTCTTGGTTTGAAAGACAGGTATGGTCTAAGGAAAGGCAGGAGCCCCTTTTCTGGGATGCAGAGTGCAACCCCCCTCCCTTTTAATTATTTTAGGTCCAATTCAGACACCTTCAGGCAGGAGATATGGGGATAAGAATAACAGTTCTTTACTGGTGTCTAACAAAGCAGAAAAACAACAACAGCTATAAAAATTGGCAACAGAAACAGTCTAGCTCCACTCCAGTCCCTTCTGGCCGCAGGCCATCTCCCTGTGCTCTTACCGGTGCTGTGGGGGCAGGGCACGTCCCGCGCAGTTGAAGAGGGCTGAGTGATGGCGGCCGTGGCCCAGGGGTGAGAGGGGATGGGGAAAGTTACTCCCCCCTCACGGTGTCGGTCGTGGTGCTCAGCAGAGTGTCCGGAGGTAGTAGGGTGAGCTAGGAGAGCAGCAGAGCGATGTCCAAAGGCAGGGAGCGTGGATCTCAGAGCTGGGATGGCAGGGGAAGATGCCAGAGCAGAGCCCAGGTTGTCTTCCCACTCCAGGAGCCAAGCGAGAGAGCCAGCCCAGCTCCAGACCCCCCTATCCCACCTTTCCTTTTCCGGTTCCCCCCCCCTCCCCCTCCAGCCACCCCCCTACGAGAGAACATTATCTGTCGTTTTAAGGTGTAGCCACAATTACTTAGCATAACAATGAAAGAAATTCCACAGAAAGAAAAGCGAAGCATTCAACCCCCAACAGATGGGATGGGATGGGATGGGATCCCTGGGATGGGATCCCTGGGATGGGATCTCTGGGATGGGATGGGATCCCTGGGATGGGATGGGATGGGATCCCAGGGATGCGAAGGGATCCCTGGGATGGGATCCCTGGGATGGGATGGGATCCCAGGGATGGGATGGGATCCCTGGGATGGGATCCCTGGGATGGGATGGGATGAGATGGGATGGGATCACTGGGATGGGATCCCTGGGAAGGGATGGGATGGGATGGGATGGGATGGGATGGGATGGGATGGGAAGAGATCCCTGGAATGTGATGGGATCCCTGGGATGGGATCCCTGGGATGGGATGGGATCCCTGGGATGGGAGGGGATGGCATCCCTGGATGGGATGGCATGGGATGGGATCCCTGTGATGGGATGGGATCCCTGGGATGGGATCCCTGGGATGGGATGGGATGGATTCCTGGGATGGGATGGGTTCCGTGGGTTGGGATCCCTGGGATGGAATGGGATGAGATGGGATGGGATGGGATCCCTGGGATTGGATGGGATGGGATCCCTGGGATGGGATGTTATTTGATGGGATGGGATCCCTGGGATGGGATGGGAAGGGATCCCTGGGATGGGAAGGGATCCCTTGGATGGGAACCCGGGGATGGGATTTGATGGGATGGGATCCCAGGAATGGGATCCCTGGAATGGGATGGGATCCCTGGTATGGGATCCCTGGGAAGGGGTGCCTATGATGGGATGGGATGTGATCCCAGGGATGCTATGGGATCCCTGGGATGGGATCCCTGGGATGGAATGGGATCCCTGGGATGGGATGGGATCCCCTGGATGGGATGGGATGCCTGGGATGGGATCCCTGGGATGGGATGGGATGAGATGGGATGGGATGGGATGGGATGGGATCCCTGTGATGGGATCCCTGGGATGGGATGGGATTCCTGGGATGGGATGGGATCCCAGGGATGGGATCCCTGGGATGGAATGGGATGGGATGGGATGGGATGGGAGGGATCCCTGGGATGGGATGGGAGGGGATGGGATGGGATTGGATGGGATCCCTGGGATGGGATCCCTGGGATGGGATGGGATCCCTGGGATGGGATGGGATCCCTGGGATGGCATGGGATAGGATGGGATGGGATCCCTGTGATGGGATTCCAGGGATGGGATGGGATTCCTGGGATGTGATCCCTGGGATGGGATGGGAGGGGATGGGATGGGATTGGATGGGATCCCTGAGATGGGATCCGTGGGATGGGATGGGATCTCTGGGATGGGATGGGATGGGATCCCTGTGTTGGGATCCCTGGGATGGGATGGGATTTTTGGGATGGGATGGGATCCCTGGGATGGGATCACTGGGATGGGATGGGATCCCTGGGATGGGATGGGATGGGATCCCTGGGATGGGATCCCTGGGATGGGATCCCTGGGGTGGGATGGGATCCCTGGGAAGGGATGGGATGGGATGGCTGGGATGGGATGTGGTCCCTGGGATGGGATGGGTTCCCTGGGATGAGATCCCTGGGATGGTATGTGTTCACTGGGATGGGATGGCTGGGGTGGGATGTGGTCCCTGGGATGGGAAGGGTTCCCTCCGATGAGATCATTGGAATGGTATGGGTTCACTGGGATCAGATGGGATCCCTTTGATAGGATCCCTGGGATGGAATGGGATCCCTGGGATGGGATGGGATCCCCTGGATGGGATGGGATGGGATGCCTGGGATGGGATCCCTGGGATGGGATGGGATGAGATGGGATGGGATGGGATGGGATGGGATGGGATCCCTGTGATGGGATCCCTGGGATGGGATGGGATCCCAGGGATGGGATCCCTGGGATGGAATGGGATGGGATGGGATGGGAGGGATCCCTGGGATGGGATGGGAGGGGATGGGATGGGATTGGATGGGATCCCTGGGATGGGATCCCTGGGATGGGATGGGATCCCTGGGACGGCATGGGATGGGATGGGATGGGATCCCTGTGATGGGATTCCAGGGATGGGATGGGATTCCTGGGATGTGATCCCTGGGATGGGATGGGAGGGGATGGGATGGGATTGGATGGGATCCCTGAGATGGGATCCGTGGGATGGGATGGGATTTTTGGGATGGGATGGGATCCCTGGGATGGGATGGGATGGGATCCCTGGGATGGGATCCCTGGGGTGGGATCCCTGGGGTGGGATGGGATCCCTGGGAAGGGATGGGATGGGATGGCTGGGATGGGACGTGGTCCCTGGGATGGGATGGGTTCCCTGGGATGAGATCCCTGGGATGGTATGTGTTCACTGGGATGGGATGGCTGGGGTGGGATGTGGTCCCTGGGATGGGAAGGGTTCCCTCCGATGAGATCCCTGGGATGGTATGGGTTCACTGGGATCAGATGGGATCCCTGTGATAGGATCCCTGGGATGGGAAGGTATCCCTGGGATGGGAGGGGATGGCATCCCTGGATGGGATGGCATGGGATGGGATCCCTGTGATGGGATGGGATCCCTGGGATGGGATCCCTGGGATGGGATGGGATGGATTCCTGGGATGGGATGGGTTCCGTGGGTTGGGATTCCTGGGATGGAATGGGATGAGATGGGATGGGATGGGATGGGATCCCTGGGAATGGATGGGATGGGATCCCTGGGATGGGATGTTATTTGATGGGATGGGATCCCTGGGATGGGATGGGAAGGGATCCCGGGGATGGGAAGGGATCCCTTGGATGGGATCCCGGGGATGGGATTTGATGGGATGGGATCCCAGGAATGGGGTCCCTGGAATGGGATGGGATGGTATGGGATGGGATGGGATCCCTGGGATGGGATCCCTGGGATTGGATCCCTGGGATGGGATGCTATGGGATGGGCTGGGATCCCTGGGATGGGATCCCTGGGATGGGATCCCTGGATGGGGTGGGATGGTATGGGAAACCTGGGATTGGTTCCCTGGGATGAGATGAGATGGGATGGGGTGGGAGGGATACCTGGGATGGGATGGGATGGGATGGGATGGGATGGGATGGGATGGGATGGGATGGTATGGGATCAGATGTGGTCCCTGGGATGGGATGGGATCCCTGGGATGGGATTCCTGAGATGGTATGGGATGGGATGGGATGAGATTGGATTGGATCCCTGGGATGGGATTGGATGGGATGGGATCCCTGGGATGGGATGGGATCCCTGGGAGGGGATCCCTGGGATGGGATCGATGGGATGGGATGGGATGGGATGGGATCCCTGGGATGGGATCCCTGGAATGAGATGGGATCGCTGGAATGGGATCTCTGGGATGTGATGGGATCCCTGGGATGGGATGGGATGGGATGGGATGGGATGGGATGGGATGGGATGTGGTCCCTGGGATGGGATGGGATCCCTGGGATGGGATGGGATCCCTGGGATGGGATCCCTGGGATGTTATGGGATCCCTGGGATGGGATCCCTTGGAAGGGGTGCCTATGATGGGATGGGATGTGATCCCAGGGATGCTATGGGATCCCTGGGATGGGATCCCTGGGATGGGTTCCCTGGGATGGGATGGGATCCCCTGGATGGGATGGGATGGGATGCCTGGGATGGGATCCCTGGGATGGGATGGGATGGGATGGGATGGGATGGGATCCCTGTGATGGGATCCCTGGGATGGGATGGGATTCCTGGGATGGGATGGGATCCCAGGGATGGGATCCCTGGGATGGAATGGGATGGGATGGGATGGGAAGGGAGGGATCCCTGGGATGGGAGGGGATGGGATGGGATTGGATGGGATCCCTGGGATGGGATCCCTGGGATGGGATGGGATCCCTGGGATGGCATGGGATCCCTGGGATGGCATGGGATGGGATGGGATCCCTGTGATGGGATTCCAGGGATGGGATGGGATTCCTGGGATGTGATCCCTGGGATGGGATGGGAGGGGATGGGATGGGATTGGATGGGATCCCTGAGATGGGATCCGTGGGATGGGATGGGATCTCTGGGATGGCATGAGATGGGATCCCTGTGTTGGGATCCCTGGGATGGGATGGGATTTTTGGGATGGGATGGGATCCCTGGGATGGGATCACTGGGATGGGATGGGATCTCTGGGATGGCATGAGATGGGATCCCTGTGTTGGGATCCCTGGGATGGGATGGGATTTTTGGGATGGGATGGGATCCCTGGGATGGGATCACTGGGATGGGATGGGATCCCTGGGATGGGATGGGATGGGATCCCTGGGATGGGATCCCTGGGGTGGGATGGGATCCCTGGGAAGGGATGGGATGGCTGGGATGGGATGTGGTCCCTGGGATGGGATGGGTTCCCTGGGATGAGATCCCTGGGATGGTATGTGTTCACTGGGATGGGATGGCTGGGGTGGGATGTGGTCCCTGGGATGGGAAGGGTTCCCTCCGATGAGATCCCTGGTATGGTATGGGTTCACTGGGATCAGATGGGAGCCCTGTGATAGGATCCCTGGGATGGGATGGTATCCCTGGGATGGGAGGGGATCCCTGGGATGGGATCCCTGGGATGGGATGGGATAGGATGGATTCCTGGGATGGGATGGGTTCCGTGGGTTGGGATCGCTGGGATGGAATGGGATGAGATGGCATGGGATGGGATCCCTGGGATTGGATGGGATCCCTGGGATGGGATGTTATTTGATGGGATGGGATCCCTGGGATGGGATGGGAAGGGATCCCTGGGATGGGAAGGGATCCCTTGGACGGGATCCCAGGGATGGGATTTGATGGGATGGGATCCCAGGACTGGGATCCCTGGAATGGGATGGGATCCCTGGTATGGGATCCCTGGCATTGTATGGGATGGTATGGGATGGGATGGGATCCCTGGGATGGGATCCCTGGGATTGGATCCCTGGGATGGGATGCTATGGGATGGGCTGGGATCCCTGGGATGGGATCCCTGGATGGGGTGGTATGGTATGGGAAACCTGGGATTGGTTCCCTGGGATGAGATGAGATGGGATGGGGTGGGAGGGATACCTGGGATGGGATGGGATGGGATGGGATGGGATGGGATCAGATGTGGTCCCTGGGATGGGATGGGATCCCTGGGATGGGATTCCTGGGATGGTATGGGATGGGATGGGATGAGATTGGATTGGATCCCTGGGATCAGATTGGATGGGATGGGATGGGATCCCTGGGATGGGATGGGATCCCTGGGAGGGGATCCCTGGGATGGGATCGATGGGATGGGATGGGATGGGATGGGATCCCTGGATGGGATGGGATGGCTGTGATGTAATGGGATCCCTGGGATGGGATGGGATCGGAAGGGCTCCCTGTGATGGGATCCCTCGGATGGGATCCCTGGGATGGGATGGGATGGGATGGGATTCCTGGGATGGGATCCCTGGGATGCGATCCCTGGGATGGGATGCTATCCCTGGGAGGGGAGGGGATGGCATCCCTGGGAAGGGAGGGGATGGCATCCCTGGATGGGATGGGATGGGATCCCTGTGATGGGATGGGATCCCTGGGATGGGATCCCTGGGATGGGATGGGATGGGATGGGATGGGATGGGATGGGATGGGATGGGATGGGATCCCTGGGATGGGATCCCTGGGATGGGATGGGATTCCTCAGATGGGATGGAATCCCTGGGATGGGATGGGATCCCTGGGATGGGATCTCTGGGATGGGATTGGATCCCTGGGATGGGATCGATGGTATGGGACGGGATGGGATGGGATCCCTGGGATGGGATCTCTGCGATGGGATGGGATGGGATCCCTGGGATGGGATGGGATCCCTGGGAAGGGGTGCCTATGATGGGATGGGATCCCTGGGAAGCGATGGGATCCCTGGGATGGGATCCCTGGGATGGGATCCCTGGGATGGGCTGGGATCCCTGGGAGTGGATCCCTGGGATGTGATGGGATGGGATGGGATCCCTGGGATGGGATCCCTGGGATGGGATCCCTGGGATGGGATGGGAGGGGATGGGATGGGATTGGATGGGATCCCTAGGATGGGATCCCTGGGATGGGATGGGACCCCTGGGATGGGATCCCTGGGATGGGATGGGATTCCTCAGATGGGATGGAATCCCTGGGATGGGATGGGATCCCTGGGATGGGATCCCTGGGATGCGAAGGGATCCCTGGGATGGGATGGGACCCCTGGGATGGGATGGGATGGGATCCCTGGATGGGATGGGATGGCTGTGATGTAATGGGATCCCTGGGATGGGATGGGATCGGAAGGGATCCCTGTGATGGGATCCCTCGGATGGGATCCCTGGGATGGGATGGGATGGGATTCCTGGAATGGGATCCCTGGGATGCGATCCCTGGAAGGGGATGCTATCCCTGGGAGGGGAGGGGATGGCATCCCTGGGAAGGGAGGGGATGGCATCCCTGGATGGGATGGGATGGGATCCCTGTGATGGGATGGGATCCCTGGGATGGGATCCCTGGGATGGGATGGGATGGGATGGGATGGGATGGATCCCTGGGATGGGATGGGATGGGACCCCTGGGATGGAATGGGATGAGATGGGATGGGATGGGATGGGATGTGGTCCCTGGGATGGGATGGGATCGCTGGGATGGGATCCCTGGGATGTTATGGGATCCCTGGGATGGGATCCCTGGGATGGGATCGATGGGATGGGATCGATGGGATGGGATGGGATCCCTGGGATGGGATCCCTGGGATGGGATCCCTGGGATGAGATGTGATGGGTTGGGATCCCTGGGATGTGATGGGATCGCTGGGATGGGATCTCTGGGATAGGATGGGATCCCTGGGATGGGATCCCTGGGATGGGATGGGATGGGATCCCTGGGATGGGATGTTATTTGATGGGATGGGATCCCTGGGCTGGGATGGGAAGGGATCCCTGGGATGGGAAGGGATCCCTTGGATGGGATCCCTGAGATGGGATTTGATGGGATGGGATGGGATGGGATACCTGGGATGGGATGGGATCCCTGGGATGGGATCCCTGGGATGGGATCGATGGGATGGGATCGATGGGATGGGATGGGATCCCTGGGATGGGATCCCTGGGATGGGATCCCTGGGATGAGATGTGATGGGTTGGGATCCCTGGGATGTGATGGGATCGCTGGGATGGGATCTCTGGGATGGGATGGGATCCCTGGGATGGGATCCCTGGGATGGGATGGGATGGGAAACCTGGGATGGGATCCCTGGGATGGAATGGGATGGGAGGGATCCCTGGGATGGGATGGGATGGGAAGCCTGGGATGGGATCCCTGGGATGGAATGGGATGGGAGGGATCCCTGGAATGGGATGGGATGGGATGGGATGGGATGGGATGTGGTCCCTGGGATGGGATGGGATCGCTGGGATGGGATCCCTGGGATGTTATGGGATCCCTGGGATGGGATCCCTGGGAAGGGGTGCCTATGATGGGATGGGATGTGATCCCAGGGATGCTATGGGATCCCTGGGATGGGATCCCTGGGATGGAATGGGATCCCTGGGATGGGATGGGATCCCCTGGATGGGATTGGATGGGATGCCTGGGATGGGATCCCTGGGATGGGATGGGATGAGATGGGATGGGATGGGATTCCTGGGATGGGATGGGATCCAAGGGATGGGATCCCTGGGATGGAATGGAATGGGATGGGATGGGAGGGGATGGGATGGGATTGGATGGGATCCCTAGGATGGGATCCCTGGGATGGGATGGGACCCCTGGGATGGGATGGGATGGGATGGGATGGGATCCCTGGGATGGGATCCCTGGGATGGGATGGGATTCCTCAGATGGGATGGAATCCCTGGGATGGGATGGGATCCCTGGGATGGGATCTCTGGGATGGGATTGGATCCCTGGGATGGGATCGATGGTATGGGACGGGATGGGATGGGATCCCTGGGATGGGATCTCTGCGATGGGATGGGATGGGATCCCTGGGATGGGATGGGATCCCTGGGAAGGGGTGCCTATGATGGGATGGGATCCCTGGGAAGCGATGGGATCCCTGGGATGGGATCCCTGGGATGGGATCCCTGGGATGGGATCCCTGGGATGGGATGGGATCCCTGGGAGTGGATCCCTGGGATGGGATGGGATGGGATGGGATCCCTGGGATGGGATCCCTGGGATGGGATGGGACCCCTGGGATGGGATGGGATGGGATGGGATCCCTGGGATGGGATCCCTGGGATGGGATGGGATTCCTCAGATGGGATGGAATCCCTGGGATGGGATGGGATCCCTGGGATGGGATCCCTGGGATGCGAAGGGATCCCTGGGATGGGATGGGACCCCTGGGATGGGATGGGATGGGATCCCTGGATGGGATGGGATGGCTGTGATGTAATGGGATCCCTGGGATGGGATGGGATCGGAAGGGCTCCCTGTGATGGGATCCCTCGGATGGGATCCCTGGGATGGGATGGGATGGGATGGGATTCCTGGGATGGGATCCCTGGGATGCGATCCCTGGGATGGGATGCTATCCCTGGGAGGGGAGGGGATGGCATCCCTGGGAAGGGAGGGGATGGCATCCCTGGATGGTATGGGATGGGATCCCTGTGATGGGATGGGATCCCTGGGATGGGATCCCTGGGATGGGATGGGATGGGATGGGATGGGATGGATCCCTGGGATGGGATGGGATGGGACCCCTGGGATGGAATGGGATGAGATGGGATGGGATGGGATCGCTGGGATGGGATGGGATGGGATCCCTGGGATGGGATGTTATTTGATGGGATGGGATCCCTGGGCTGGGATGGGAAGGGATCCCTGGGATGGGAAGGGATCCCTTGGATGGGATCCCTGAGATGGGATTTGATGGGATGGGATGGGATGGGATCCCTGGGATGGGATGGGATCCCTGGGATGGTATCCCTGGGATGGGATCGATGGGATGGGATCGATGGGATGGGATGGGATCCCTGGGATGGGATCCCTGGGATGAGATGTGATGGGTTGGGATCCCTGGGATGTGATGGGATTGCTGGGATGGGATCTCTGGGATGGGATGGGATCCCTGGGATGGGATCCCTGGGATAGGATGGGATGGGAAACCTGGGATGGGATCCCTGGGATGGAATGGGATGGGAGGGATCCCTGGGATGGGATGGGATGGGAAACCTGGGATGGGATCCCTGGGATGGAATGGGATGGGAGGGATCCCTGGGATGGGATGGGATGGGATGGGATGGGATGGGATGGGATGTGGTCCCTGGGATGGGATGGGATCGCTGGGATGGGATCCCTGGGATGTTATGGGATCCCTGGGATGGGATCCCTGGGAAGGGGTGCCTATGATGGGATGGGATGTGATCCCAGGGATGCTATGGGATCCCTGGGATGGGATCCCTGGGATGGAATGGGCTCCCTGGGATGGGATGGGATCCCCTGGATGGGATGGGATGGGATGCCTGGGATGGGATCCCTGGGATGGGATGGGATGAGATGGGATGGGATGGGATGGGATGGGATGGGATGGGATCCCTGTGATGGGATCCCTGGGATGGGATGGGATTCCTGGGATGGGATGGGATGCAAGGGATGGGATCCCTGGGATGGAATGGAATGGGATGGGATGGGATGGGATGGGATGGGATGTGAGGGATCCCTGGGATGGGATGGGAGGGGATGGGATGGGATTGGATGGGATCCCTGGGATGGGATCCCTGGGATGGGATGGGATCCCTGGGATGGCATGGGATGGGATGGGATGGGATCCCTGTGATGGGATTCCAGGGATGGGATGGGATTCCTGGGATGTGATCCCTGGGATGGGATGGGAGGGGATGGGATGGGATTGGATGGGATCCCTGAGATGGGATCCGTGGGATGGGATGGGATCTCTGGGATGGGATGGGATGGGATCCCTGTGTTGGGATCCCTGGGATGGGATGGGATTTTTGGGATGGGATGGGATCCCTAGGATGGGATCACTGGGATGGGATGGGATCCCTGGGATGGGATGGGATGGGATCCCTGGGATGGGATCCCTGGGGTCGGATGGGATCCCTGGGAAGGGATGGGATTTTTGGGATCAGATGGGATCCCTGGGATGGGATCACTGGGATGGGATGGGATCCCTGGGATGGGATGGGATGGGATCCCTGGGATGGGATCCCTGGGGTGGGATGGGATCCCTGGGAAGGGATGGGATGGGATGGCTGGGATGGGATGTGGTCCCTGGGGTGGGATGGGCTCCCCGGGATGAGATCCCTGGGATGGTATGTGTTCACTGGGATGGGATGGCTGGGGTGGGATGTCGTCCCTGGGATGGGAAGGGTTCCCTCCGATGAGATCCCTGGGATGGTATGGGTTCACTGGGATCAGATGGGATCCCTGTGATAGGATCCCTGTGATGGGATGGGATCCCTGGGATGGGATCCCTGGGATGGGATGGATTCCTGGGATGGGATGGGTTCCGTGGGTTGGGATCCCTGGGATGGAATGGGATGAGATGGGATGGGATCCCTGGGATTGGATGGGATGGGATCCCTGGGATGGGATGTTATTTGATGGGATGGGATCCCTGGGATGGGATGGGAAGGGATCCCTGGGATGGGAAGGGATCCCTTGGATGGGATCCCGGGGATGGGATTTGATGGGATGGGATCCCAGGAATGGGATCCCTGGAATGGGATGGGATCCCTGGTATGGGATCCCTGGCATTGGATGGGATGGTATGGGATGGGATCCCTGGGATGGGATCCCTGGGATTGGATCCCTGGGATGGGATGCTATGGGATGGGCTGGGATCCCTGGGATGGGATCCCTGGGATGGGATCCCTGGATGGGGTGGGATGGTATGGGAAACCTGGGATTGGTTCCCTGGGATGAGATGAGATGGGATGGTGTGGGAGGGATACCTGGGATGGGATGGGATGGGATGGGATGGGATGGGATGGGATGGAATGGAATGGGATGGGATGGGATGGGATGGGATGGGATGGGATGGGATGGGATGGGATGGGATGGGATGGGACGGGATGGGATGGGATCAGATGTAGTCCCTGGGATGGGATGGGATCCCTGGGATGGGATTCCTGGGATGGTATGGGATGGGATGGGATGGGATTGGATTGGATCCCTGGGATGTGATCCCTGGGATGGAATCCCTGGGATGGGATGGGATCCCTGGGATGGGATGTGATGGGATTCCTGGATGGGATGGGATGGGATCGCTGTGATGGGATGGGATCCCAGGGATGGGATCCTTGGGATGATATGGGATCCCTGCGTTAGTTTCCTTGGATGGAATGGGATGAGATGGGATGGGATGGGATGGGATGGGACGGGATCCCTGGGATGGGAAGGGGTCCCTTGGATGGGATCCCTGGGATGGGATGGGATGGGATGGGATCCCTGGGATGAGATGGGATCGCTGGAATGGGATCTCTGGGATGGGATGGGATCCCTGGGATGGGATCGCTGGTATGGGGTGGGATGGGATGGGATCCCTGGGATGGGATCCCAGGGATGAGATGTGATGGGATGGGATCCCTGGGAAGGGATCCTTGGGATGATATGGGATCCCTGCGTTAGTTTCCTTGGATGGAATGGGATGAGATGGGATGGGATGGGATGGGATGGGATGGCATGGAATGGGATGGGACGGGATCCCTGGGATGGGAAGCGGTCCCTTGGATGGGATCCCTGGGATGGGATGGGATGGGATGGGATGGGATGGGATCCCTGGAGTGCGATCCCTGGAATGGGATGGGATCCCTGGGATGGGATCCCTGGCATTGGATGGGATTGGATGGGATGGGATGGGATCCCTGGGATGGGATGGGATCCCTGGGAGGGGATCCCTGGGATGGGATCGATGGGATGGGATGGGATGGGATGGGATGGGATGGGATGGGATGGGATCCCTGGGATGGGATCCCTGGAATGAGATGGGATGGGATGGGATCCCTGGGATGAGATGGGATCGCTGGAATGGGATCTCTGGGATGGGATGGGATCCCTGGGAAGGGATCGATGGTATGGGATGGGAGCGGATGGGATGGGATTGGATGGGATCCCTGGGATGGCATACCTGGGATGGGATGGGATCCCTGGGATGGGATGGGATGGGATGGGATGAGATGGGATGGGATGGGATGGGATGGGATGGGATGGGATGGGATCGGAAGGGATCCCTGTGATGGGATCCCTCGGATGGGATCCCTGGGATGGGATGGGATTCCTGGGATGGGATCCCTGGGATGGGATCCCTGGGATGGGATCCCTGGGATGCGCTGGGATCCCTGGGATGGGAGGGGATCGGCTGGCTGGGATGGAATGTGGTCCCTGGGATGGGATGTTATTTGATGGGATGGGATCCCTGGGCTGGGAGGGGAAGGGATCCCTGGGATGGGAAGGGATCCCTTGGATGGGATCCCTGAGATGGGATTTGATGGGATGGGATGGGATCCCTGGGATGGGATGGGATCCCTGGGATGGGATCCCTGGGATGGGATCGATGGGATGGGATCGATGGGATGGGATGGGATGGGATCCCTGGGATGGGATCCCTGGGATGGGATCCCTGGGATGGCATGGGATCCCTGGTATGGGATCCCTGGCATTGGATGGGATGGTATGGGATGTGATGGGATCCCTGGGATGGGATCCCTGGGATTGGATCCCTGGGATGGGATGCTATGGGATGGGCTGGGATCCCTGGGTTGGGATCCCTGGGATGTGATGGGATCGCTGGGATGGGATCTCTGGGATGGGATGGGATCCCTGGGATGGGATCCCTGGGATGGGATGGGATGGGAAACCTGGGATGGGATCCCTGGGATGGAATGGGATGCGAGGGATCCCTGGGATGGGATGGGATGGGATGGGATGTGGTCCCTGGGATGGGATGGGATCCCTAGTATGGGATCCCTGGGATGTTATGGGATCCCTGGGATGGGATCCCTGGGAAGGGGTGCCTATGATGGGATGGGATGTGATCCCAGGGATGCTATGGGATCCCTGGGATGGGATCCCTGGGATGGAATGGGATCCCTGGGATGGGATGGGATCCCCTGGATGGGATGGGATGGGATGCCTGGGATGGGATCCCTGGGATAGGATGGGATGAGATGGGATGGGATGGGATGGGTTGGGATGGGATCCCTGTGATGGGATCCCTGGGATGGGATGGGATTCCTGGGATGGGATGGGATCCCAGGGATGGGATCCCTGGGATGGAATGGGATGGGATGGGATGGGATGGGATGGGATGGGATGGGATGGGATGGGATTGGATGGGATCCCTGGGATGGGATCCCTGGGATGGGATGGGATCCCTGGGTTGGCATGGGATGGGATGGGATGGGATCCCTGTGATGGGATTCCAGGGATGGGATGGGATTCCTGGGATGTGATCCCTGGGATGGGATGGGAGGGGATGGGATGGGATTGGATGGGATCCCTGAGATGGGATCCGTGGGATGGGATGGGATCTCTGGGATGGGATGGGATGGGATGGGATCCCTGTGATGGGATCCCTGGGATGGGATGGGATTCCTGGGATGGGATGGGATCCCAGGGATGGGATCCCTGGGATGGAATGGGATGGGATGGGATGGGATGGGATGGGATGGGAGGGATCCCTGGGATGGGATGGGAGGGGATGGGATGGGATTGGATGGGATCCCTGGGATGGGATGGGATCCCTGGGATGGGATGGGATCCCTGGGATGGGATGGGATCCCTGGGATGGCATGGGATGGGATGGGATGTGATCCCTGTGATGGGATTCCAGGCAT
>NC_142282.1:68955473-68972973 GCF_052056855.1 Sturnus vulgaris
GGATGGGATGGGATCCCCTGGATGGGATGGGATGGGATGCCTGGGATGGGATCCCTGGGATGGGATGGGATGAGATGGGATGGGATGGGATGGGATGGGATGGGATGGGATGGGATGGGATCCCTGTGATGGGATCCCTGGGATGGGATGGGATTCCTGGGATGGGATGGGATCCAAGGAATGGGATCCCTGGGATGGAATGGGATGGGATGGGATGGGATGGGATGGGATGGGAGGGATCCCTGGGATGGGATGGGAGGGGATGGGATGGGATTGGATGGGATCCCTGGGATGGGATCCCTGAAATGGGATGGGATCCCTGGGATGGCATGGGATCCCTGGGATGGCCTGGGATGGGATGGGATCCCCTGGATGGGATGGGATGGGATGCCTGGGATGGGATCCCTGGGATAGGATGGGATGGGATGAGATGGGATGGGATGGGATGGGTTGGGATGGGATCCCTGTGATGGGATCCCTGGGATGGGATGGGATTCCTGGGATGGGATGGGATCCCAGGGATGGGATCCCTGGGATGGAATGGGATGGGATGGGATGGGATGGGATGGGATGGGATGGGATGGGAGGGATCCCTGGGATGGGATGGGAGGGGATGGGATGGGATTGGATGGGATCCCTGGGATGGGATCCCTGGGATGGGATGGGATCCCTGGGATGGGATGGGATCCCTGGGATGGGATGGGATCCCTGGGTTGGCATGGGATGGGATGGGATGGGATCCCTGTGATGGGATTCCAGGGATGGGATGGGATTCCTGGGATGTGATCCCTGGGATGGGATGGGAGGGGATGGGATGGGATTGGATGGGATCCCTGAGATGGGATCCGTGGGATGGGATGGGATCTCTGGGATGGGATGGGATGGGATCCCTGTGATGGGATCCCTGGGATGGGATGGGATTCCTGGGATGGGATGGGATCCCAGGGATGGGATCCCTGGGATGGAATGGGATGGGATGGGATGGGATGGGATGGGAGGGATCCCTGGGATGGGATGGGAGGGGATGGGATGGGATTGGATGGGATCCCTGGGATGGGATCCCTGGGATGGGATGGGATCCCTGGGATGGGATGGGATCCCTGGGATGGCATGGGATGGGATGGGATGGGATCCCTGTGATGGGATTCCAGGGATGGGATGGGATTCCTGGGATGTGATCCCTGGGATGGGATGGGAGGGGATGGGATGGGATTGGATGGGATCCCTGAGATGGGATCCGTGGGATGGGATGGGATCTCTGGGATGGGATGGGATGGGATCCCTGTGTTGGGATCCCTGGGATGGGATGGGATTTTTGGGATGGGATGGGATCACTGGGATGGGATCACTGGGATGGAATGGGATCGCTGGGATGGGATGGGATGGGATCCCTGGGATGGGATCCCTGGGGTGGGATGGGATCCCTGGGAAGGGATGGGATGGGATGGCTGGGATGGGATGTGGTCCCTGGGATGGGATGGGTTCCCTGGGATGAGATCCCTGGGATGGTATGTGTTCACTGGGATGGGATGGCTGGGGTGGGATGTGGTCCCTGGGATGGGAAGGGTTCCCTTTGATGAGATCCCTGGGATGGTATGGGTTCACTGGGATCAGATGGGATCCCTGTGATAGGATCCCTGGGATGGGATGGTATCCCTGGGATGGGAGGGGATGGCATCCTTGGATGGGATGGCATGGGATGGGATCCCTGTGATGGGATGGGATCCCTGGGATGGGATCCCTGGGATGGGATGGGATGGGATGGGATGGATTCCTGGGATGGGATGGGTTCCGTGGGTTGGGATCCCTGGGATGGAATGGGATGAGATGGGATGGGATGGGATCCCTGGGATGGGATGTTATTTGATGGGATGGGATCCCTGGGATGGGATGGGAAGGGATCCCTGGGATGGGAAGGGATCCCTTGGATGGGATCCCTCGGATGGGATTTGATGGGATGGGATCCCAGGAATGGGATCCCTGGAATGGGATGGGATCCCTGGCATTGGATGGGATGGGATGGGATGGGATCCCTGGGATGGAATCCCTGGGATTGGATCCCTGGGATGGGATGCTATGGGATGGGCTGGGATCCCTGGGATGGGATCCCTGGGATGGGATCCCTGTATGGGGTGGGATGGTATGGGAAACCTGGGATTGGTTCCCTGGGATGAGATGAGATGGGATGGGGTGGGAGGGATACCTGGGATGGGATGGGATGGGATGGGATGGGATGGGATGGGATGGGATGGGTTGGGATGGGATGGCATGGGATGGGATCAGATGTGGTCCCTGGGATGGGATGGGATCCCTGGGATGGGATTCCTGGGATGGTATGGGATGGGATGGGATGAGATTGGATTGGATCCCTGGGATGGGATGGGATTGGATGGGATGGGATCCCTGGGATGGGATGGGATCCCTGGGAGGGGATCCCTGGGATGGGATCGATGGGATGGGATGGGATGGGATGGGATGGGATCCCTGGGATGGGATCCCTGGAATGAGATGGGATGGGATGGGATCCCTGGGATGAGATGGGATCGCTGGAATGGGATGGGAGCGGATGGGATGGGATTGGATGGGATCCCTGGGATGGCATACCTGGGATGGGATGGGATCCCTGGGATGGGATGGGATGGGATGGGATGAGATGGGATGGGATGGGATGGGATGGGATGGGATCGGAAGGGATCCCTGTGATGGGATCCCTCGGATGGGATCCCTGGGATGGGATGGGATGGGATTCCTGGGATGGGATCCCTGGGATGGGATCCCTGGGATGGGATCCCTGGGATGCGCTGGGATCCCTGGGATGGGATGGGATCGGATGGCTGGGATGGAATGTGGTCCCTGGGATGGGATGTTATTTGATGGGATGGGATCCCTGGGCTGGGATGGGAAGGGATCCCTGGGATGGGAAGGGATCCCTTGGATGGGATCCCTGAGATGGGATTTGATGGGATGGGATGGGATCCCTGGGATGGGATCCCTGGGATGGGATCGATGGGATGGGATCGATGGGATGGGATGGGATGGGATCCCTGGGATGGGATCCCTGGGATGGCATGGGATCCCTGGTATGGGATCCCTGGCATTGGATGGGATGGGATAGGATGGGATGGGATCCCTGGGATGGGATCCCTGGGATTGGATCCCTGGGATGGGATGCTATGGGATGGGCTGGGATCCCTGGGTTGGGATCCCTGGGATGTGATGGGATCGCTGGGATGGGATCTCTGGGATGGGATGGGATCCCTGGGATGGGATCCCTGGGATGGGATGGGATGGGAAACCTGGGATGGGATCCCTGGGATGGAATGGGATGGGAGGGATCCCTGGGATGGCTGGGGTGGGATGTCGTCCCTGGGATGGGAAGGGTTCCCTCCGATGAGATCCCTGGGATGGTATGGGTTCACTGGGATCAGATGGGATCCCTGTGATAGGATCCCTGTGATGGGATGGGATCCCTGGGATGGGATCCCTGGGATGGGATGGATTCCTGGGATGGGATGGGTTCCGTGGGTTGGGATCCCTGGGATGGAATGGGATGAGATGGGATGGGATCCCTGGGATTGGATGGGATGGGATCCCTGGGATGGGATGTTATTTGATGGGATGGGATCCCTGGGATGGGATGGGAAGGGATCCCTGGGATGGGAAGGGATCCCTTGGATGGGATCCCGGGGATGGGATTTGATGGGATGGGATCCCAGGAATGGGATCCCTGGAATGGGATGGGATCCCTGGTATGGGATCCCTGGCATTGGATGGGATGGTATGGGATGGGATCCCTGGGATGGGATCCCTGGGATTGGATCCCTGGGATGGGATGCTATGGGATGGGCTGGGATCCCTGGGATGGGATCCCTGGGATGGGATCCCTGGATGGGGTGGGATGGTATGGGAAACCTGGGATTGGTTCCCTGGGATGAGATGAGATGGGATGGTGTGGGAGGGATACCTGGGATGGGATGGGATGGGATGGGATGGGATGGAATGGAATGGGATGGGATGGGATGGGATGGGATGGGATGGGATGGGATGGGATGGGATGGGATGGGATGGGACGGGATGGGATGGGATCAGATGTAGTCCCTGGGATGGGATGGGATCCCTGGGATGGGATTCCTGGGATGGTATGGGATGGGATGGGATGGGATTGGATTGGATCCCTGGGATGTGATCCCTGGGATGGAATCCCTGGGATGGGATGGGATCCCTGGGATGGGATGTGATGGGATTCCTGGATGGGATGGGATGGGATCGCTGTGATGGGATGGGATCCCAGGGATGGGATCCTTGGGATGATATGGGATCCCTGCGTTAGTTTCCTTGGATGGAATGGGATGAGATGGGATGGGATGGGATGGGATGGGACGGGATCCCTGGGATGGGAAGGGGTCCCTTGGATGGGATCCCTGGGATGGGATGGGATGGGATGGGATCCCTGGGATGAGATGGGATCGCTGGAATGGGATCTCTGGGATGGGATGGGATCCCTGGGATGGGATCGCTGGTATGGGGTGGGATGGGATGGGATCCCTGGGATGGGATCCCAGGGATGAGATGTGATGGGATGGGATCCCTGGGAAGGGATCCTTGGGATGATATGGGATCCCTGCGTTAGTTTCCTTGGATGGAATGGGATGAGATGGGATGGGATGGGATGGGATGGGATGGCATGGAATGGGATGGGACGGGATCCCTGGGATGGGAAGGGGTCCCTTGGATGGGATCCCTGGGATGGGATGGGATGGGATGGGATGGGATGGGATCCCTGGAGTGCGATCCCTGGAATGGGATGGGATCCCTGGGATGGGATCCCTGGCATTGGATGGGATTGGATGGGATGGGATGGGATCCCTGGGATGGGATGGGATCCCTGGGAGGGGATCCCTGGGATGGGATCGATGGGATGGGATGGGATGGGATGGGATGGGATGGGATGGGATCCCTGGGATGGGATCCCTGGAATGAGATGGGATGGGATGGGATCCCTGGGATGAGATGGGATCGCTGGAATGGGATCTCTGGGATGGGATGGGATCCCTGGGAAGGGATCGATGGTATGGGATGGGAGCGGATGGGATGGGATTGGATGGGATCCCTGGGATGGCATACCTGGGATGGGATGGGATCCCTGGGATGGGATGGGATGGGATGGGATGGGATGGGATGAGATGGGATGGGATGGGATGGGATGGGATGGGATGGGATGGGATCGGAAGGGATCCCTGTGATGGGATCCCTCGGATGGGATCCCTGGGATGGGATGGGATTCCTGGGATGGGATCCCTGGGATGGGATCCCTGGGATGGGATCCCTGGGATGCGCTGGGATCCCTGGGATGGGAGGGGATCGGCTGGCTGGGATGGAATGTGGTCCCTGGGATGGGATGTTATTTGATGGGATGGGATCCCTGGGCTGGGAGGGGAAGGGATCCCTGGGATGGGAAGGGATCCCTTGGATGGGATCCCTGAGATGGGATTTGATGGGATGGGATGGGATCCCTGGGATGGGATGGGATCCCTGGGATGGGATCCCTGGGATGGGATCGATGGGATGGGATCGATGGGATGGGATGGGATGGGATCCCTGGGATGGGATCCCTGGGATGGGATCCCTGGGATGGCATGGGATCCCTGGTATGGGATCCCTGGCATTGGATGGGATGGTATGGGATGTGATGGGATCCCTGGGATGGGATCCCTGGGATTGGATCCCTGGGATGGGATGCTATGGGATGGGCTGGGATCCCTGGGTTGGGATCCCTGGGATGTGATGGGATCGCTGGGATGGGATCTCTGGGATGGGATGGGATCCCTGGGATGGGATCCCTGGGATGGGATGGGAAACCTGGGATGGGATCCCTGGGATGGAATGGGATGCGAGGGATCCCTGGGATGGGATGGGATGGGATGGGATGTGGTCCCTGGGATGGGATGGGATCCCTAGTATGGGATCCCTGGGATGTTATGGGATCCCTGGGATGGGATCCCTGGGAAGGGGTGCCTATGATGGGATGGGATGTGATCCCAGGGATGCTATGGGATCCCTGGGATGGGATCCCTGGGATGGAATGGGATCCCTGGGATGGGATGGGATCCCCTGGATGGGATGGGATGGGATGCCTGGGATGGGATCCCTGGGATAGGATGGGATGAGATGGGATGGGATGGGATGGGTTGGGATGGGATCCCTGTGATGGGATCCCTGGGATGGGATGGGATTCCTGGGATGGGATGGGATCCCAGGGATGGGATCCCTGGGATGGAATGGGATGGGATGGGATGGGATGGGATGGGATGGGATGGGATGGGATTGGATGGGATCCCTGGGATGGGATCCCTGGGATGGGATGGGATCCCTGGGTTGGCATGGGATGGGATGGGATGGGATCCCTGTGATGGGATTCCAGGGATGGGATGGGATTCCTGGGATGTGATCCCTGGGATGGGATGGGAGGGGATGGGATGGGATTGGATGGGATCCCTGAGATGGGATCCGTGGGATGGGATGGGATCTCTGGGATGGGATGGGATGGGATGGGATCCCTGTGATGGGATCCCTGGGATGGGATGGGATTCCTGGGATGGGATGGGATCCCAGGGATGGGATCCCTGGGATGGAATGGGATGGGATGGGATGGGATGGGATGGGATGGGATGGGAGGGATCCCTGGGATGGGATGGGAGGGGATGGGATGGGATTGGATGGGATCCCTGGGATGGGATCCCTGGGATGGGATGGGATCCCTGGGATGGGATGGGATCCCTGGGATGGCATGGGATGGGATGGGATGTGATCCCTGTGATGGGATTCCAGGCATGGGATGGGATTCCTGGGATGTGATCCCTGGGATGGGATGGGAGGGGATGGGATGGGATTGGATGGGATCCCTGAGATGGGATCCGGGGGATGGGATGGGATCTCTGGGATGGGATGGGATGGAATGGGATCCCTGTGTTGGGATCCCTGGGATGGGATGGGATTTTTGGGATGGGATGGGATCACAGGGATGGGATCACTGGGATGGAATGGGATCGCTGGGATGGGATGGGATGGGATCCCTGGGATGGGATCCCTGGGGTGGGATGGGATCCCTGGGAAGGGATGGGATGGGATGGCTGGGATGGGATGTGGTCCCTGGGATGGGATGGGTTCCCTGGGATGAGATCCCTGGGATGGTATGTGTTCACTGGGATGGGATGGCTGGGGTGGGATGTGGTCCCTGGGATGGGAAGGGTTCCCTCCGATGAGATCCCTGGGATGGTATGGGTTCACTGGGATCAGATGGGATCCCTGTGATAGGATCCCTGGGATGGGATGGTATCCCTGGGATGGGAGGGGATGGCATCCTTGGATGGGATGGCATGGGATGGGATCCCTGTGATGGGATGGGAAGGGATCCCTGGGATGGGAAGGGATCCCTTGGATGGGATCCCGGGGATGGGATTTGATGGGATGGGATCCCAGGAATGGGATCCCTGGCATGGGATGGGATCCCTGGTATGGGATCCCTGGCATTGGATGGCATGGTATGGGATGGGATGGGATCCCTGGGATGGGATCCCTGGGATTGGATCCCTGGGATGGGATGCTATGGGATGGGCTGGGATCCCTGGGATGGGATCCCTGGGATGGGATCCCTGGATGGGGTGGGATGGTATGGGAAACCTGGGATTGGTTCCCTGGGATGAGATGAGATGGGATGGGGTGGGAGGGATACCTGGGATGGGATGGGATGGGATGGGATGGGATGGGACGGGATGGGATGGGATCAGATGTAGTCCCTGGGATGGGATGGGATCCCTGGGATGGGATTCCTGGGATGGTATGGGATGGGATGGGATGGGATTGGATTGGATCCCTGGGATGTGATCCCTGGGATGGAATCCCTGGGATGGGATGGGATCCCTGGGATGGGATGTGATGGGATTCCTCGATGGGATGGGATGGGATCGCTGTGATGGGATGGGATCCCAGGGATGGGATCCTTGGGATGATATGGGATCCCTGCGTTAGTTTCCTTGGATGGAATGGGATGAGATGGGATGGGATGGGATGGGATGGGATGGCATGGGATGGGATGGGACGGGATCCCTGGGATGGGAAGGGGTCCCTTGGATGGGATCCCTGGGATGGGATGGGATGGGATGGGATGGGATGGGATCCCTGGAGTGCGATCCCTGGAATGGGATGGGATCCCTGGAGTGCGATCCCTGGAATGGGATGGGATCCCTGGGATGGGATCCCTGGCATTGGATGGGATTGGATGGGATGGGATGGGATCCCTGGGATGGGATGGGATCCCTGGGAGGGGATCCCTGGAATGAGATGGGATGGGATGGGATCCCTGGGATGAGATGGGATCGCTGGAATGGGATGGGAGCGGATGGGATGGGATTGGATGGGATCCCTGGGATGGCATACCTGTGATGGGATGGGATCCCTGGGATGGGATGGGATGGGATGGGATGGGATGAGATGGGATGGGATGGGATGGGATGGGATCGGAAGGGATCCCTGTGATGGGATCCCTCGGATGGGATCCCTGGGATGGGATGGGATGGGATTCCTGGGATGGGATCCCTGGGATGGGATCCCTGGGATGGGATCCCTGGGATGCGCTGGGATCCCTGGGATGGGATGGGATCGGATGGCTGGGATGGAATGTGGTCCCTGGGATGGGATGTTATTTGATGGGATGGGATCCCTGGGCTGGGATGGGAAGGGATCCCTGGGATGGGAAGGGATCCCTTGGATGGGATCCCTGAGATGGGATTTGATGGGATGGGATGGGATGGGATCCCTGGGATGGGATCCCTGGGATGGGATCGATGGGATGGGATCGATGGGATGGGATGGGATGGGATCCCTGGGATGGGATCCCTGGGATGGGATCCCTGGGATGGCATGGGATCCCTGGTATGGGATCCCTGGCATTGGATGGGATGGGATAGGATGGGATGGGATCCCTGGGATGGGATCCCTGGGATTGGATCCCTGGGATGGGATGCTATGGGATGGGCTGGGATCCCTGGGTTGGGATCCCTGGGATGTGATGGGATCGCTGGGATGGGATCTCTGGGATGGGATGGGATCCCTGGGATGGGATCCCTGGGATGGGATGGGATGGGAAACCTGGGATGGGATCCCTGGGATGGAATGGGATGGGAGGGATCCCTGGGATGGGATGGGATGGGATGTGGTCCCTGGGATGGGATGGGATCCCTAGTATGGGATCCCTGGGATGTTATGGGATCCCTGGGATGGGATCCCTGGGAAGGGGTGCCTATGATGTGATGGGATGTGATCCCAGGGATGCTATGGGATCCCTGGGATGGGATCCCTGGGATGGAATGGGATCCCTGGGATGGGATGGGATCCCCTGGATGGGATGGGATGGGATGCCTGGGATGGGATCCCTGGGATAGGATGGGATGGGATGAGATGGGATGGGATGGGATGGGTTGGGATGGGATCCCTGTGATGGGATCCCTGGGATGGGATGGGATTCCTGGGATGGGATGGGATCCCAGGGATGGGATCCCTGGGATGGAATGGGATGGGATGGGATGGGATGGGATGGGATGGGATGGGATGGGATGGGAGGGATCCCTGGGATGGGATGGGAGGGGATGGGATGGGATTGGATGGGATCCCTGGGATGGGATCCCTGGGATGGGATGGGATCCCTGGGATGGGATGGGATCCCTGGGTTGGCATGGGATGGGATGGGATGGGATCCCTGTGATGGGATTCCAGGGATGGGATGGGATTCCTGGGATGTGATCCCTGGGATGGGATGGGAGGGGATGGGATGGGATTGGATGGGATCCCTGAGATGGGATCCGTGGGATGGGATGGGATCTCTGGGATGGGATGGGATGGGATGGGATGGGATGGGATCCCTGTGATGGGATCCCTGGGATGGGATGGGATTCCTGGGATGGGATGGGATCCCAGGGATGGGATCCCTGGGATGGAATGGGATGGGATGGGATGGGATGGGATGGGATGGGAGGGATCCCTGGGATGGGATGGGAGGGGATGGGATGGGATGGGATGGGATGGGATGGGATGGGATGGGAGGGATCCCTGGGATGGGATGGGAGGGGATGGGATGGGATTGGATGGGATCCCTGGGATGGGATCCCTGGGATGGGATGGGATCCCTGGGATGGGATGGGATCCCTGGGATGGCATGGGATGGGATGGGATGGGATCCCTGTGATGGGATTCCAGGGATGGGATGGGATTCCTGGGATGTGATCCCTGGGATGGGATGGGAGGGGATGGGATGGGATTGGATGGGATCCCTGAGATGGGATCCGTGGGATGGGATGGGATCTCTGGGATGGGATGGGATGGGATCCCTGTGTTGGGATCCCTGGGATGGGATGGGATTTTTGGGATGGGATGGGATCACTGGGATGGGATCACTGGGATGGAATGGGATCGCTGGGATGGGATGGGATGGGATCCCTGGGATAGGATCCCTGGGATGGGATGGTATCCCTGGGATGGGAGGGGATGGCATCCTTGGATGGGATGGCATGGGATGGGATCCCTGTGATGGGATGGGATCCCTGGGATGGGATCCCTGGGATGGGATGGGATGGGATGGATTCCTGGGATGGGATGGGTTCCGTGGGTTGGGATCCCTGGGATGGAATGGGATGAGATGGGATGGGATGGGATCCCTGGGATTGGATGGGATGGGATCCCTGGGATGGGATGTTATTTGATGGGATGGGATCCCTGGGATGGGATGGGAAGGGATCCCTGGGATGGGAAGGGATCCCTTGGATGGGATCCCTGGGATGGGATTTGATGGGATGGGATCCCAGGAATGGGATCCCTGGAATGGGATGGGATCCCTGGTATGGGATCCCTGGCATTGGATGGGATGGGATGGGATGGGATGGGATCCCTGGGATGGAATCCCTGGGATTGGATCCCTGGGATGGGATTCTATGGGATGGGCTGGGATCCCTGGGATGGGATCCCTGGGATGGGATCCCTGTATGGGGTGGGATGGTATGGGAAACCTGGGATTGGTTCCCTGGGATGAGATGAGATGGGATGGGGTGGGAGGGATACCTGGGATGGGATGGGATGGGATGGGATGGGATGGGATGGGTTGGGATGGGATGGCATGGGATGGGATCAGATGTGGTCCCTGGGATGGGATGGGATCCCTGGGATGGGATTCCTGGGATGGTATGGGATGGGATGGGATGAGATTGGATTGGATCCCTGGGATGGGATTGGATGGGATGGGATCCCTGGGAGGGCATCCCAGGGATGGGATCGATGGGATGGGATGGGATGGGATGGGATCCCTGGGATGGGATCCCTGGAATGAGATGGGATGGGATGGGATCCCTGGGATGAGATGGGATCGCTGGAATGGGATCTCTGGGATGGGATGGGATCCCTGGGATGGGATGGGATGGGATGGGATGGGATGGGATGGGATGTGGTCCCTGGGATGGGATGGGATGCCTGGGATGGGATCCCTGGGATGTTATGGGATCCCTGGGATGGGATCCCTGGGAAGGGGTGCCTATGATGGGATGGGATGTGATCCCAGGGATGCTATGGGATCCCTTGGATGGGATCCCTGGGATGGAATGGGATCCTGGGATGGGATGGGATCCCCTGGATGGGATGGGATGGGATGCCTGGGATGGGATCCCTGGGATGGGATGGGATGAGATGGGATGGGATGGGATGGGATGGGATGGGATGGGATGGGATGGGATGGGATGGGATGGGATCCCTGTGATGGGATCCCTGGGATGGGATGGGATTCCTGGGATGGGATGGGATCCAAGGAATGGGATCCCTGGGATGGAATGGGATGGGATGGGATGGGATGGGATGGGATGGGAGGGATCCCTGGGATGGGATGGGAGGGGATGGGATGGGATTGGATGGGATCCCTGGGATGGGATCCCTGAAATGGGATGGGATCCCTGGGATGGCATGGGATCCCTGGGATGGCCTGGGATGGGATGGGATCCCCTGGATGGGATGGGATGGGATGCCTGGGATGGGATCCCTGGGATAGGATGGGATGGGATGAGATGGGATGGGATGGGATGGGTTGGGATGGGATTCCTGTGATGGGATCCCTGGGATGGGATGGGATTCCTGGGATGGGATGGG
This sequence comes from Sturnus vulgaris, assembly GCF_052056855.1. Taxonomy (NCBI): domain Eukaryota; kingdom Metazoa; phylum Chordata; class Aves; order Passeriformes; family Sturnidae; genus Sturnus; species Sturnus vulgaris. Next base: position 68,967,654 of record NC_142282.1, read on the forward strand.
ATCCCAGGGATGGGATCCCTGGGATGGAATGGGATGGGATGGGATGGGATGGGATGGGATGGGATGGGATGGGAGGGATCCCTGGGATGGGATGGGAGGGGATGGGATGGGATTGGATGGGATCCCTGGGATGGGATCCGTGGGATGGGATGGGATCTCTGGGATGGGATGGGATGGGATCCCTGTGATGGGATCCCTGGGATGGGATGGGATTCCTGGGATGGGATGGGATCCCAGGGATGGGATCCCTGGGATGGGATCGATGGGATGGGATCGATGGGATGGGATGGGATGGGATCCCTGGGATGGGATCCCTGGGATGGGATCCCTGGGATGGCATGGGATCCCTGGTATGGGATCCCTGGCATTGGATGGGATGGTATGGGATGTGATGGGATCCCTGGGATGGGATCCCTGGGATTGGATCCCTGGGATGGGATGCTATGGGATGGGCTGGGATCCCTGGGTTGGGATCCCTGGGATGTGATGGGATCGCTGGGATGGGATCTCTGGGATGGGATGGGATCCCTGGGATGGGATCCCTGGGATGGGATGGGAAACCTGGGATGGGATCCCTGGGATGGAATGGGATGCGAGGGATCCCTGGGATGGGATGGGATGGGATGGGATGTGGTCCCTGGGATGGGATGGGATCCCTAGTATGGGATCCCTGGGATGTTATGGGATCCCTGGGATGGGATCCCTGGGAAGGGGTGCCTATGATGGGATGGGATGTGATCCCAGGGATGCTATGGGATCCCTGGGATGGGATCCCTGGGATGGAATGGGATCCCTGGGATGGGATGGGATCCCCTGGATGGGATGGGATGGGATGCCTGGGATGGGATCCCTGGGATAGGATGGGATGAGATGGGATGGGATGGGATGGGTTGGGATGGGATCCCTGTGATGGGATCCCTGGGATGGGATGGGATTCCTGGGATGGGATGGGATCCCAGGGATGGGATCCCTGGGATGGAATGGGATGGGATGGGATGGGATGGGATGGGATGGGATGGGATGGGATTGGATGGGATCCCTGGGATGGGATCCCTGGGATGGGATGGGATCCCTGGGTTGGCATGGGATGGGATGGGATGGGATCCCTGTGATGGGATTCCAGGGATGGGATGGGATTCCTGGGATGTGATCCCTGGGATGGGATGGGAGGGGATGGGATGGGATTGGATGGGATCCCTGAGATGGGATCCGTGGGATGGGATGGGATCTCTGGGATGGGATGGGATGGGATGGGATCCCTGTGATGGGATCCCTGGGATGGGATGGGATTCCTGGGATGGGATGGGATCCCAGGGATGGGATCCCTGGGATGGAATGGGATGGGATGGGATGGGATGGGATGGGATGGGATGGGAGGGATCCCTGGGATGGGATGGGAGGGGATGGGATGGGATTGGATGGGATCCCTGGGATGGGATCCCTGGGATGGGATGGGATCCCTGGGATGGGATGGGATCCCTGGGATGGCATGGGATGGGATGGGATGTGATCCCTGTGATGGGATTCCAGGCATGGGATGGGATTCCTGGGATGTGATCCCTGGGATGGGATGGGAGGGGATGGGATGGGATTGGATGGGATCCCTGAGATGGGATCCGGGGGATGGGATGGGATCTCTGGGATGGGATGGGATGGAATGGGATCCCTGTGTTGGGATCCCTGGGATGGGATGGGATTTTTGGGATGGGATGGGATCACAGGGATGGGATCACTGGGATGGAATGGGATCGCTGGGATGGGATGGGATGGGATCCCTGGGATGGGATCCCTGGGGTGGGATGGGATCCCTGGGAAGGGATGGGATGGGATGGCTGGGATGGGATGTGGTCCCTGGGATGGGATGGGTTCCCTGGGATGAGATCCCTGGGATGGTATGTGTTCACTGGGATGGGATGGCTGGGGTGGGATGTGGTCCCTGGGATGGGAAGGGTTCCCTCCGATGAGATCCCTGGGATGGTATGGGTTCACTGGGATCAGATGGGATCCCTGTGATAGGATCCCTGGGATGGGATGGTATCCCTGGGATGGGAGGGGATGGCATCCTTGGATGGGATGGCATGGGATGGGATCCCTGTGATGGGATGGGAAGGGATCCCTGGGATGGGAAGGGATCCCTTGGATGGGATCCCGGGGATGGGATTTGATGGGATGGGATCCCAGGAATGGGATCCCTGGCATGGGATGGGATCCCTGGTATGGGATCCCTGGCATTGGATGGCATGGTATGGGATGGGATGGGATCCCTGGGATGGGATCCCTGGGATTGGATCCCTGGGATGGGATGCTATGGGATGGGCTGGGATCCCTGGGATGGGATCCCTGGGATGGGATCCCTGGATGGGGTGGGATGGTATGGGAAACCTGGGATTGGTTCCCTGGGATGAGATGAGATGGGATGGGGTGGGAGGGATACCTGGGATGGGATGGGATGGGATGGGATGGGATGGGACGGGATGGGATGGGATCAGATGTAGTCCCTGGGATGGGATGGGATCCCTGGGATGGGATTCCTGGGATGGTATGGGATGGGATGGGATGGGATTGGATTGGATCCCTGGGATGTGATCCCTGGGATGGAATCCCTGGGATGGGATGGGATCCCTGGGATGGGATGTGATGGGATTCCTCGATGGGATGGGATGGGATCGCTGTGATGGGATGGGATCCCAGGGATGGGATCCTTGGGATGATATGGGATCCCTGCGTTAGTTTCCTTGGATGGAATGGGATGAGATGGGATGGGATGGGATGGGATGGGATGGCATGGGATGGGATGGGACGGGATCCCTGGGATGGGAAGGGGTCCCTTGGATGGGATCCCTGGGATGGGATGGGATGGGATGGGATGGGATGGGATCCCTGGAGTGCGATCCCTGGAATGGGATGGGATCCCTGGAGTGCGATCCCTGGAATGGGATGGGATCCCTGGGATGGGATCCCTGGCATTGGATGGGATTGGATGGGATGGGATGGGATCCCTGGGATGGGATGGGATCCCTGGGAGGGGATCCCTGGAATGAGATGGGATGGGATGGGATCCCTGGGATGAGATGGGATCGCTGGAATGGGATGGGAGCGGATGGGATGGGATTGGATGGGATCCCTGGGATGGCATACCTGTGATGGGATGGGATCCCTGGGATGGGATGGGATGGGATGGGATGGGATGAGATGGGATGGGATGGGATGGGATGGGATCGGAAGGGATCCCTGTGATGGGATCCCTCGGATGGGATCCCTGGGATGGGATGGGATGGGATTCCTGGGATGGGATCCCTGGGATGGGATCCCTGGGATGGGATCCCTGGGATGCGCTGGGATCCCTGGGATGGGATGGGATCGGATGGCTGGGATGGAATGTGGTCCCTGGGATGGGATGTTATTTGATGGGATGGGATCCCTGGGCTGGGATGGGAAGGGATCCCTGGGATGGGAAGGGATCCCTTGGATGGGATCCCTGAGATGGGATTTGATGGGATGGGATGGGATGGGATCCCTGGGATGGGATCCCTGGGATGGGATCGATGGGATGGGATCGATGGGATGGGATGGGATGGGATCCCTGGGATGGGATCCCTGGGATGGGATCCCTGGGATGGCATGGGATCCCTGGTATGGGATCCCTGGCATTGGATGGGATGGGATAGGATGGGATGGGATCCCTGGGATGGGATCCCTGGGATTGGATCCCTGGGATGGGATGCTATGGGATGGGCTGGGATCCCTGGGTTGGGATCCCTGGGATGTGATGGGATCGCTGGGATGGGATCTCTGGGATGGGATGGGATCCCTGGGATGGGATCCCTGGGATGGGATGGGATGGGAAACCTGGGATGGGATCCCTGGGATGGAATGGGATGGGAGGGATCCCTGGGATGGGATGGGATGGGATGTGGTCCCTGGGATGGGATGGGATCCCTAGTATGGGATCCCTGGGATGTTATGGGATCCCTGGGATGGGATCCCTGGGAAGGGGTGCCTATGATGTGATGGGATGTGATCCCAGGGATGCTATGGGATCCCTGGGATGGGATCCCTGGGATGGAATGGGATCCCTGGGATGGGATGGGATCCCCTGGATGGGATGGGATGGGATGCCTGGGATGGGATCCCTGGGATAGGATGGGATGGGATGAGATGGGATGGGATGGGATGGGTTGGGATGGGATCCCTGTGATGGGATCCCTGGGATGGGATGGGATTCCTGGGATGGGATGGGATCCCAGGGATGGGATCCCTGGGATGGAATGGGATGGGATGGGATGGGATGGGATGGGATGGGATGGGATGGGATGGGAGGGATCCCTGGGATGGGATGGGAGGGGATGGGATGGGATTGGATGGGATCCCTGGGATGGGATCCCTGGGATGGGATGGGATCCCTGGGATGGGATGGGATCCCTGGGTTGGCATGGGATGGGATGGGATGGGATCCCTGTGATGGGATTCCAGGGATGGGATGGGATTCCTGGGATGTGATCCCTGGGATGGGATGGGAGGGGATGGGATGGGATTGGATGGGATCCCTGAGATGGGATCCGTGGGATGGGATGGGATCTCTGGGATGGGATGGGATGGGATGGGATGGGATGGGATCCCTGTGATGGGATCCCTGGGATGGGATGGGATTCCTGGGATGGGATGGGATCCCAGGGATGGGATCCCTGGGATGGAATGGGATGGGATGGGATGGGATGGGATGGGATGGGAGGGATCCCTGGGATGGGATGGGAGGGGATGGGATGGGATGGGATGGGATGGGATGGGATGGGATGGGAGGGATCCCTGGGATGGGATGGGAGGGGATGGGATGGGATTGGATGGGATCCCTGGGATGGGATCCCTGGGATGGGATGGGATCCCTGGGATGGGATGGGATCCCTGGGATGGCATGGGATGGGATGGGATGGGATCCCTGTGATGGGATTCCAGGGATGGGATGGGATTCCTGGGATGTGATCCCTGGGATGGGATGGGAGGGGATGGGATGGGATTGGATGGGATCCCTGAGATGGGATCCGTGGGATGGGATGGGATCTCTGGGATGGGATGGGATGGGATCCCTGTGTTGGGATCCCTGGGATGGGATGGGATTTTTGGGATGGGATGGGATCACTGGGATGGGATCACTGGGATGGAATGGGATCGCTGGGATGGGATGGGATGGGATCCCTGGGATAGGATCCCTGGGATGGGATGGTATCCCTGGGATGGGAGGGGATGGCATCCTTGGATGGGATGGCATGGGATGGGATCCCTGTGATGGGATGGGATCCCTGGGATGGGATCCCTGGGATGG